>NC_062544.1:261056451-261359481 GCF_016906955.1 Phacochoerus africanus
GTATAAATTGATTAGGTGTTAAAGAACTGAGACCATCAAAATTTACTTGGGTCATCAAAGAATTATTTGAGAAGGAATTCACATTATTATAGTTTAAACACATTTAAGGAGTAGCTCTTTAACTAGGCTTTATAGTTAATTATCACTGTTACTACTCCAATTTGGAGACTGGGAAACCGAGACTGAGAAAGACCAAGTGCCTTCTCAAAGTCAGTTTTCCAAGCCCATTGATCTTTGTAACTATATCCCAAGAGGAAGAGAGTTCTAAGAAAAACTAAATTTGATCCTTTTTCAGGCTGAAATATACCAGAAATTCTTTTTGCCTTAAGAGATTTTTCTCTGACACTGAAGAACTTAGAATGTGATATGCTTAGCATATGAGATCTAGTGATATGCTTTCACTAGACTTATTCTTGAGGGATATTACTTAGAAATAAAGCTAAATTAACATTTCAAAGAACAAAATAAATAACTGATACTTACATAAGTTTACTACATTCACATAGTATGGATATATCAAAATATGTTAACATTCTCATTTTATTAGATGTTAATATTTTCTCTGCTTCATTATTTCTAACAACCTTGTAAGAAATGCCACCGTTTATGCTTCCTCTTGCAGAAGTGGAATTGCTAATTAAAAGCTGAATTTTAAGATCACCCTTCAACAATTTTCTTGACAGTTTATATTTCTACCAACAATGTCCTTAAGTCTCTCTATTTAGAGAAAATGCAAGACATAGTTCAATATATATAATTAATTATATGTATGTTAAAAACTACATATGTTATTGTGTAACATAATAACTTGAATGATGTACATTAATCTCTTTCTTCTGGGGAAAGGAATAAAATGGAACCAAATGAGGAAGACAAAATGTTTATATCAAATATGTGTGTATTGTTTGAATCTTTTACAAACAAATGAGTTTATACACTGTGTGTATTTAAAAAATGTGAGACTCAAATGTAATTAGTATAGAGGTACAAAATAAACAGTATGAAAGTATCAGATCTAAATTTCAGAGCTGTGTTATGATGGCATTCTGATTCAAATATGTTGGGGTATATTTTATAGTCTGAGACACCTCATATGTAATAGAATACGAATTTATTTTTGTAGGTAAAAATGGTGAAGTAATAAAATTATCTGTTTTCAGAACAAATCATTTCCATCTGTACCACTGGCTAAGTGTAGTTCTGACTCAACCACATCAATAACATTACATATGTTTTTAGAAATCATTCTTTGCTGAAGACCTGAAGGAATTTACAGGCTTTGCCTATGGTTAGTTTTGGCAATAAGAAACAAGACAGCTAACAGAACTTTAAGCTGTATCTAGAAAGAGGACCAATCGAATTTACTGAATATGCAGTTCATTTTGGTTGCTTTCCTTCTCCCTAAATGCTGAAGTTCAAAGTTTAACTTGGAGTTGTTTTCTCAAGTTTAGCTATAGCCAAAGTCCATGAAATGGCTTATGTCTGTCAATGGTTGACCTAATAGATTTGTCCTCTGTTGACATTTTGTCCTTTTCAAGCTAGGCTGTTTATATAATACAGGTATATTATTTTCAGTGAGTTCTACCTTAGAATGGGATTAGAAAATAAATCGTGATGAGTTGGAAAAATTATTTATAAATATTAGGTTTGGGTTTTTTTTTTTTTAATTAGGGTTTTGGGAAAAATCATTTGTTCAGTAATTAATTTAATCTTCTTCTTTATTCATTCCTGAAGGCATGAGTCATATATTAAAAGCCAAATCATGTCAGTAGGGTGATAAATACAAGACCAGTATCAGAGTTCCCGCTGCGGTACAGTGGGTTAAGAATCCAACTGCAACAGCTCAGGTCACTGCAGAGGCCTGGGGCTCATTCCCTAGCCTAGCATAGGGGGTTAAGGATCCAGCATTCCTGCAGGTGTGGCATAGATTTCACCTATAGCTCATATTCAATCCCTGTCAATCTTTGGCCCAAGAACTTCAATATGTCTCAGCTGTGTCCAAAAAAAGAGAACAAACAAACAACAACAACAAAAGACCTGTATAGTGAGGTGAGAGGTATGAAATCAGTGAATTCCTTCAAATATTAGCGTTACTTATCTGAGAACTTAGTACAAACATGAGTAAAATAACCAGGAAGAACCTCTTCCATGAGGACCACCAAGGGATAGTCATTCAAGTGAGGAAGCTTCAGCAGGATCTGGATGGATAGAGAGGAGATTATTCATGGGTAGAGATGGGGCTATATTTCTGATATGATATAGTTTGAGAGGAGGAAAAAAAAACATCAACCAGGACTGGTATATGCTACTGCTAGAGCACATTGGTAGGGTTTGGTGAGAGGTAAGAATGAAGATAAGGCAATAAATCAGGGATCAGATCTTGGAAATGATCAGAGGCCACACTCAAGTCCATGGACTATTTCCTTTGGGCCGTGAAGAGATTTTTATAAGCATTTTCAGCAGGAGAATGACTGAGTTGTGTAATTTCGAAAGAGATCATTGGAGGCAATGACGAGGAGGAACAGGGGAAGCACAACAAGGAAATTGAAATGATTCATGCCATTGAGACATGAAATAAGGCCAAAGTGCTTTGGGAATGGGGAAGTGTTGATGCAGGATATGTTGAGAAAGCAGTATTGGCAAGAGTGGGTCAGTGATACAATTTGGAAGATGTGGAAAATACAGCAGTAAGGGTTGATTCTCAGGCAAGTCATTAATCAATGAGTGGATAGTGATGCTACCCACCAGTAGGAATAGGAGGGGAGATTTGGGAGTGAAGGTAAGGAGTTTTTAGCCACAATTTGAAGTCTGTGCAGGATCAAGTTGAGATGTCAAGTAGCCAGTTGAATATGCAGAACTACAAGTCAAAATACAGGAGTGGATTAGAGATATAGATTTGTTGGTCATCAGCAGTTCATAAATGGAGTGTTAATATTACAGTGAAATGTTGAGAGGAGGAAGAAGAAAATTAGCAACAGCAATGAGCAGAAACATCATATTTAAGTGGAGAAGGAGCCAGTTAAAAACAGTTGCCAACATAACCCATAAGATGCCACAACTAGGAGCTTCTTGGGGACCTTTGGAAAGTCAGTTTCAGTAATGAAGTGTAAGTGGAAATACACAGTCGGTATACCGTAATAGAATTGAAAATAAATGAAAGAGTTCAAATGCACAAGTTCATGTTCTTTTTTGAAGAGCTTAGCTGTGAAAAGGAGATGACATTAACTCGAGGGGTTCACAGGGTAGAGAAATGTATTAATTGTCAAAATAAGAGATATATAAGCGTTATTCATGATGTGTGAGAAAAGAGCTGGTGGAGAAAGAGGTTGAGAATATAGATGTGGAATTAGCATCTCAACATGAGGTAGCAGAAATGGAAAGCTGGCTATTGCCCTTATTATAAAAGGAAACTGTGGTTGATAAAGTAGAAATTATGGTATTTGACAGAACATCTTATTTACCACGACTTATATAACAAGTATTTTTAAACCTACATACTAAAAATGGCCAAAATAGTAGTCTTCCCTCCCATTCTCCTTCTGCTCCACCACGGACCAGTATGTCTGTCTCGCCCTAAACCTGTTTTAAAAAGCACTGCGGTCTACCTCATTGCTCAAGCCAAAAACCTGAGTCATTCTCTACTCCCTACATAGTTCATTCTCCAGACATCTCCACTGCATCTGCTTCTTTCATTTTCACTACTGCATTAGAGTTGCAAGCATCACTGCCTTATGCTCACCCTACAGATGCTCTTCTAACTTTTCTCCTTGCTTATCTAGGGCCACCCAACTCCTGCATCTGTTCTCCACTTCGGAGCCAGAATAATGCCATTAAAAGGTTAATTGAAGTTCCCTTCATGGCTCAGCGGTTAACTAACCCAACTAGGATTCAAAAGGATGTGGGTTTGATCTCCAGCCTTGCTCGGTGGGTTAAGGATCTGGCGTTGCTGTGAGCTGTGATGTAGTTTGCAGACACAGCTTGCATTGCTGTGTCTGTGGCGTAGGCCAGCAGCTGCAGCTCTGATTTGAACCCTAGCCTGGGAATTTCCATACACCAAGGGGTGTGGCCCTAAAAGGAAAAAAAAAAAAAGGTTAATTAAGTCATGTTATTCTGGGGCTTAAACTCTCCCTAACTCATAAGTGGGCATGAGTAAATGATACTACTGTCATCATTATCAGGATTTTTCCTTCCCCTTTGTCTTTTAGTGATCCCTTTTCCTTCTTTTAACTCTAGATAGCAAAGACGTTATTTAAAGAAATTGATCATCTTATTTCAAACATGTAGTAACTGATAAACTTGCAGCAGATAGAGTTAGCATCAATGTGTCTGTTTCTATCCTAAACACTTGGCCCTAATTAATGACTTGTTTGAATGGAAATGAAACATTGTTTCTATAACTTGTGTTTCATCACTCTTCAATTCTCAGTCATAAATGGGATAATACTTAGAAGAGATAATCTTGGACATTTTTTCTAACCAGATAATGGAGAATATCAATGCATGCACCATTTGCTTCAAGGAGATAAGTAAGAATGAAATTTTTAAGTAGAGCAAGACATAGAACAAAAGAGGGACACTGATATTTGATATTTGGAAAAAGTCAAGCTTCAAAACCAAGATTCATATAATGGAATGAAAAAGGAAAAAGAGCATAACATAGGACAATAAGCTCTGAGATTTTTCTTAGAAGTGTACTAAATTTAATTCCAATAATGAAAAGCGCTTCGGAAAAATCTACAGAGATCTCACTTATTGGAAAAATTTACTCCAAGGGGGGTAGGATGACACTGGCCAAAGATCATGGTTACAAACCTTGATGGTGGTGCATTTCATTATGATTTCTAAATGTTATAGTTCTGAAAAGATAGTATCTTTAAATGATGGGGCTGTTCACTAGAAACAGAAGACACAGATTTCAAATTCAGGCATCTGTAGTGAATACATACATACATTACATAGGTAATAACCTATATTATTATAGTATTTTATATATTAGGATATTTATATATAGGATTTTATATATTAGGGGTTTTTTTTGTAATATCTTCCATAAAACTCTTTATACTCCTATGTCCTAGGTGTGTGAGAATAAAAGAATCGCTTAGCTGTGAAGTTCTGGAAGACAGGGAACTAATAATTAAGAGTATTAACCTGCTTCCATTCTATCAGTAATCAAGTATGTGACCATGAGCCAGGCTCTGGTCTTGTCACCTCTTCTTTAAAATGAAGGGAACAGTGCTTCTCAAGCTTCCTGTAATGGGTTTGTTTTGCAAGTTTGTTTATTTATTCATTTATTTATTTTTGGTGAAGCAGTGCATTAATTTAGTACACTGAATAATGTCATAGTAAGAGAGTTTACAGGGAATCTGAAGATTAACTACTAAAAGAGAAGCATTCCTAAATGACCTGTAACGATAGCCACAGTCACAGTTCTTGGACTGTCTATATCAAGGGAACCTAAACAATAATAATTTTTAAGTAAATATTCTGCATATCCCTGTGTTCATTGCTTTAATTTTAGACAGAATTGTAGTTGTCAGCAGAATTTAGGCATGTATTTAGGGCTTATTTTGGGCTCTTATATTTCCAAAGTCATTAAGATAATGCAACGAAACAGGAAAGTTGTTACTTGTATTGATAGGAGGCATGAAAATGCACGAGTGAGAAAGTGATTTGGTAGTTTAGAAATTCAACCTTTTAGGTCTAAAAGGTTGTCATCCTATTTTGCAAATGCTTGCTATAAGCTGAACAGTGAACTCCTTGCTAAATATGAAACAGTAGTTAAATGAGTTGCAGAACAGATCTTAAGTTCTTTATTTTGTTCTTCCATGTGGAATCTATTTACTCATTTGCACTTGTGGAACTTTTTAATCTCTTCAGAGTGCTTTTAAGCTTCATACTGAGTCTGGAGATTGAGAGAGATTCAGATCAGTAAGCAAATAAAAGATTCTCTTTAAAACATTCAATGGGAAAAAATGTGTTCCTTTCAATTTTTGAAGGATTTATCTTTGCACAAAATGTCTATCTACATATCAAAGATGTTCAGATGGTTAGCTAAGTATTTTGTAGGATAAATATATTTCAAGGGTTAAAACAAGAATACTCATTGGAAACTAAGTTTGACTCATAATAGAACTGCATTCTAAAATCTTGGTGTCTTGCTTATATTTGAATTCTAAATCAGCTTTATGGAGTGAAATATACCTTAAATACTTTAATAAAGAAAGATCACTAGAATTAAGTTGCATAAAGCTAAGTACTTTATCTTTTTTTTTTCATTATCCAGTGCCCAATTCAGTGCCTGGTGTATATCAGAGCCTTAATAAATGTTTTAAAATAATACCATGGAAAAAGATAAGCTAAAGCCTGGAGATTTAACATCTGGTCTTTAGTAATATCTCTAAGCTAAAATCTTAGCCAGGCCATTTCTCCTTCATTGGGTCTCATTTTCCTATCTTTTAAAAAGAAAGGTTTTTTTGATTGATGAATGATATTCTGCTTTTATAAAAGTCCTTGGAAATTATAGCATATATCTGAATAAACTTGTAATCCCTACCTTAATATAAATATTTTTCAACAGGTGATATAATGAGCCAAACTTATTAATTAGCTCATCTAGAGCATGGATGTAAAATTTTCATGATATATATTTTGTCTTCTCACACTAAAACACCATAGTACAATTTTCACAGAAAGTTTGCATAAAAAATAAGAACGTAGTAGTATATGGTCTCTTGACTTTAAGGGAAGTATCAAGTCACGGTCAGAATTTATTATTATTATTATTATTATTATTATTATTATTTTGCTTCTTAGGACCATGCCTGTGACATATGGAAGTTCCAAGGCTAGGGGTTGAATCAGAGATGCAGCTGCCACCTACACCACAGCCATAGCAACGAGGGATCCAAGCTGCATCTGCAACCTACACCACAGCTCATGTCAATACTGGATCCTTGACCCACTGAGCAAGGCCAGGGATTGAAACTGCATCCTCATGGATACTAGTAGGTTTTGTTATCACTGAGCCACAACAGGAACTCCCAGGATGAATTATTTCTTTTATCTGCAGCATGGTTCCTATAGGTCAAGGCTGAGATTGAAGGCAGGTAGGCTGGAGTGGTGCACTAAGGTACGTAAAAGATGGTGTATGAATAAATAAAAGGGCAAGATACTTCCTGAGTTTAGACAACATTCATCATAAATCAGAATCCTAAGTCTGAGTGTATCCTTGCAGAAATATGGAATAGGTATGAGTCAAATATCACATGGAATTAATATATTACAAAGTGATGTATAAAATATGTTATTGATCCTCACCAATCACTCTCATTTTCAGATCTTTTGGAATATTACTGGGATAACTGTCCAAATGAAGTTCCAAGTACTCTATACAAATGGTAAGTAGAACTACTTATTATATTGCCATATTTTTTCATTGGTGATTAATATAACTTCTAAATATTGAAATGAGAAAAATGAATTACTCTTCTTCCCTCATTTTAAGTCTTTTTTTTTTTTTGTCTTTTCAAGGCCACGTCTGTGGCATATGGAGGTTCCCAGACTAGGGGTCAAATCAGAGCTGTAGCTGCAGACCTATGCCACAACCGCAGTCACAGCAATGCCAGATCCCAGCCACATCTGTGACCTATACCACAGCTCTCAGCAACACCGGATCCTTAACCCACTGAGCAAGGCCAGGGATCGAACCCGCATCCTCATGGATGCTAGTCAGATTTGTTTCCACTGAGCCACAATGGGAACTCTTAAAGTCTTTTTTTAAAAGGAGAATGTGGAAGAGCTTGCTTTTATTTTTAAATTATCATACAAGAATGTAAACTTGAGGACCACTTATAACTCTGCTTTAAAATCTGGAATAAAGTAATGTCTAGAAAATAAAATAATAGATCTGCTGCAAGCAAATATAGGTAGATAGGATTATATATAGAAATATACATAAAAATTCTTTTTCCAAATAATTATGTTTATGTTCTCATATTAAAATTATAAAATTAATTTATGGGCTTCAGTAGATGTGTAATTTGCTTTAAAATGCTATTGAGGAACTCCCATTGTGGCATAGCAGAAACAAATCCGTCTAGGAACCATGAGGTTGCAGGTTCCATCCATCCCTGGCCTCGCTCAGTGGGTTAAGGATCTGGCGTTGCTGTGGCTGTGGTGTAGGCCAGCAGCTCCTACAGCTTTGAGTCAGCCCCTAGCCTGGGAACCTCCATATGCCACAGGTGCAGCCCTAAAATTAAAAAAAAAAATTAAAATGCTATTGAACTCTGTACCTCATACATTTTGACATTTGGGTAAACTTACTTTGGAATCATCTTCATCAAGAGTTTATTTCATCAAGTTTTGAGATGAGAGAAGTGAAGTCATTATTATTTCTCTCGTTCATAACAACTTGACAGGGACTAAGAACTGTCATCTTTGAAACTTGCTGCTTAAGTTTGTGACCAACATACTGTTAGCCCGTTTGGTTCTTGGTCCTTTAACACTCGAATATAAAGGACATATCCAAAAATACTGGTAGTTCTACATCTGACTTCATGACACAAGCAAAGTGCTTTAGAACAGTGTTTGGTTTTTCATTACACATATTACATTCACAATGGATAGATGTTAAATGAAAAAGAATTCAAAAATAACAAAACAACCATATTTTTACCACCTCAACATAACCAGTTAACCCCTTGTATAAATTGGCGTATGTTTTCTGTATATGAACACACAGCTTTTTGCAGAATTTTGAAAAATGAGAGTGATAACAACGTAAAATTGAGGTTCATCTCATTGCCCCAAATGACTCTGAAACTTGGGTGTCAATGACTCGTGACTTTGGGCAAATTCTTTACTCTCTGGATCTTCTTCTCCTCATTGGAAAATAGAGCTAATAATCCATACCTAATGGTAAGTTTTTCTTGAAGATTAAATAATTTAACACAGATAAAGTGCTTATAACAGTGTCTAGATATTGCAGACATATCCACTATGTTTCATTTTTTTTGCAAAGTCAGATAGACAATATAAATTTGTACATTTATTTTGTAACCTGACACCTCATTTAGCTCTTTATTAGTTGTAATTTCAGTTAGTTCTTTTGTGGTTTTAGGCTGAAAATTCCATTATCTGCAAATACTAATGATTTAGACAATGTAATATTTTCCTTTTTAATATCCCACACACTTTTAAATTTTGAGTTCACCATTGTCTCAACTACAGCTTTCAGTTCAATATTAAATAATGAATAGCTTCTTCCTAGTTTTATGGAGATGACTCTCATGATTGGTATTTAAATATGACATTCTTTTTCATGTTAATAAGTTATTTTATTCTTGGAGTTCCCGTCGTGGCTCAGTGGTTAATGAATCCAACTAGGAACCATGAGGTTGCGGGTTAGATCCCTGGCCTTGCTCCGTGGGTTAAGGATCTGGAGTTGCCGTGAGCCATGGTGTAAGTTGCAGACACAGCAGCTCGGATCCCACGTTGCTGAGGCTGTGGCATAGGCCAGTGGCTATGGCTCCGATTAGACCCCTAGCCTGGGAATCTCCATATGCCGCAGGAGCAGCCCTAGAAAAGGCAAAAAGACCAAAAAAAAAAGAAAAAAGTTATCTTATTCTTAATGAATTGAATTAGATTATCAGAAATTTATGTTGATGCCCTTTAAATCTCGAGGTATATAAATACCTATTGAATCTGTTGAGCGGATGATTCGGTTTTCCTCTCTTGCTTGGCCAGGTGACTTGCGAATATTATGTTATCCTTGAACAGCTGGAAGCTTATTCTTTTATTACGTACTTTTGTTCCATTTTTTAAATTTATGCAGAAATTTGAAAGAATACTCAAAAGTGAGGATGGTCTACTCTATTTTTTGTTGTTTTCCATCCTTTTGGAGCTGTTAATGAGGTTATATTCATATTGGAGTCTTTATAATATTCTCTGTGGATATATTATCTCCTTTCTAATTTACTAATTCTGCTGAATACCGAGTCTATTTCTCACTCCATTTTTTAAAATTCTGAGATTTACTTCCACCACAATTTCTCTAAGTGTATCCTGGGTTATTTATAATAAGATTTTAATATAATCAACTTTTAAAACATTTTAAGAATATTTTAGAACAACACATAATCTATGGATTATTTTAGTTGTCCTATTAATTTAACATAAGTAATCACATTGTTCAAGTTTTGTGTTCCTATATGCTGTCTACTGGACAGAGATGAGGCTAGTTTGTACAAATTCTTGCACAACCCAAGTGATTCATTTGGGTTTATACTCTAGGTGTAAACAAAAGCTGGTGGGTTATATGAGTTATACCTATTTAGGAATAATAAGTATATAATAAGTGATACTTATTTAGAAAAGTGAGTCTTTTGGGAATGAAAAAGTTAAACTTCCGTGGGGATAACACTAGGGCCAGAGATAAGAATTTAAAAATCTATTTCAATCCAGCATTAGGATCTTTTAGGAATCCGATCTTTAGAGATATCCTATTGTTTAAGAAGGAGGTGTTTAATGTCCTTGTACTTTCCAAAGGCTGTTCCCTCTGTCTTCTACTTTTCCTTCACGCAGGACACTTACTCTATTAGATTTTCTTCTGAGTACATTTGACCCCATGACGATAACCTCCTAAAAGTATAGTATAATGGCTTTGCAGTGAGTTCTCTTGCTGTTCTTCCCTTTTCTTTTTAACAATTTGACTATAGCTTGTAAAAGCCAAGACAAATTTCTGCCAGAATTTGATATTCAGCATTCATCCAGCCATTCATCAAACATTTATTGAAAATCAGCTATGCCTTAGGCACTATGCTTAAGAAGTCAAAAATTCTGTCTCCCTAGCACAGCTAAAATTTTTAACCTCTGTACTGAAAAGATCTTAATCTTCTGTTTGAACTCCCCAAGGTTCAGTATCTCCAGCGAAGTTAGTATATCTTTAATTTGATAACCTGAAGATAGCCAAAACTTTAGACAGCTCTGTCTTTATCTCTCAACTGCATTCCTACCATTCTTGTCCTGATTGACGATCGATAGTAACTTTCTAGACTCTCAGTGTAATCATCTTTATTGGATTATTTTATGCTAAAAGTCTTTATTCTGTCCTATCCCTAACCAACATTCATCAAAATTCTATTCATCACATCTTTACATTTTAGAACTACAAAATCTGCTCCTTTGTGATTTTTCACAAGCTCTTAAATATTTCTGTGTTGCTCCCTCTTTTCTCCACCAACCACAATGCCAAGATTCTTTCTAAAATTTATATGAAATCAATGACTTGGCATTGCTTGGAGGAAAAAGCTCACTCCTCAGCTTGCCATTTGCTTTTCTTTACAACTTGGTACCAAGTTCATGTCTTCTCAATTTAATTACCTTCCCCTCTCCCCAATCCCATGACTTCCATCATATTGGATTGCTGTGTATTACGGCTTATTCATGTCTTAATATATCGAACAAACGTGGGTATTCAAATGGTCTTTGTTGGTCATTATTTTGAGAAGACTTTGGTTTATAATAAGCAGAAGCTTGTGGTCTTCTAGATGGGTCAGACTGAAGAGATATTTTTAATTTGGTAACATAGAGAAACCTTTAAAGTTTTATATTAGGGAATACCATGGAAAGGGGAACCACATATGTGATTTAGAAATGACTTAGTCTAGGCTGTGTTTTCTGGATGTTAGATTGAGGCTTGAAGTATCAGAGATGTATTCAGTATTATAATTACAGTTGTTCAATACTCTGAGATTGACTGCTTCCAAATAACTATACTCCTGAGTAACTATACAACAATAAAATTAAATTCAAAAAAAAAAAAGAGTTTAAGAGACACGGGATTTCCCGTCATGGCTCAGTAGAAATGAATATGACTAGCATCCATGAGGCCACAGGTTTGATCCCTGGCCTCACTCAGTGGGTTAAGGATCCAGCGTTGCCATAAGCTGTGGTGTAAGTGCCAGATGCAGCTCGGATTCTGCGTTGCTGTGGCTGTGGCATTTCATTTCAATCCCTAGCCTGGGAACCTCTATATGCTGCAGGTGTGGCCCTCAAAAAAAAAAAAGAGAGACACAATGAATTGTAACTATTGTATGATTATTCTAATCATACAATAGTTTATTGTATGATTATTCTAATTTGGTACAAAATAGTTGTATATATATGCTGCCAGATAATTCACCTTCAAGACTATGTCATTATGATTTTTTCCTGATGTTCATATTGAAGTATTTATGATTATGTAATTTTCAGTGTTTTTTGTTATGAAGCATGTATTGCATATTCATTTTATAATTCAAGAGTAGAGCTGAGTTGGCTAAACATAGGAGAGTCATAAGGATGTCATGGAAAATCTGAGATGGAGAGACTGACATCAGATTGAATGAATTTAGCAGTAACTTCACACAACTTGTCTCAAATAGTTGTTTTTGTTCTGCTTGTCATCATCATATGAAAAGCAGCCAAGTTAGATTTTTCTTATGATATTTTTGTTTAGTTAAAAATTTTGAACCTGGGAGTTCCCGTTGTGGTTTAGCAGTAATGAACCCATGAGAATGCAAGTTTGATTCCCTGGCCTTACTCAATGGGTTAAGGATCCAGCATTGCCATTGAGCTGTGGTTTATGTCACAGATGTGGCTTGTGTCTGGTGTTACTATGGCTGTGGAGTAGGCCAGCAGCTGAAGCTCTGATTCAACTCCTGGCTTGGGCACTTCTTTCTATATGCCATAGGTGTGGCCCTAAAAAGAAATAAAAAAAAAAAAAAAGGTTGATCCAAATATTAAGTTCCTATAGTATCCTTTCAAAATTTTGACTGGTGTAGTCACTTCTTTCCAAGTGTCAAGGTTAGTTATTTCTTATTAGTGTGACATGTAGTATATTCTACACACATTGTCAATGACATAGTCTTAGAACTTATGCTAAATTTTTGACTATTTCAATAATTAAGAAAGCTAGATTGAATGTACTATGTTTACACTGATTTAGCCACCATTAATGGCACTCATCAACTACTTTGTATATGGTAAATTTATATTAGCCATGTGTGTGTGTGTGTGTGTGTGTGTGTGTATGGCTGAGTAATATTCCATTATATATATATTATATAATATATTATATACATCACTTCATCTTTATCCATTCATCTGTTGATGGACATTTAGGTTGCTTCCATGTCGTGCCTATTGTAAATAGTGCTGCTGTGAACACTGAGGTGCTTGTAAATTTTTGAATTATGGTTTTGACCAGATATATCCCAGGATTGTGATTGTTGGATCATGTGTTAACTCTCTTTTTTGTTTTTTAATGAACCTCCATACTCTTTTCCATAGCGGCTGCACCAATTTACATTCCCACCAACAGTGTCTTCTGTATTTCCATACAAACTTAAAAATGCTTAGTTCCAATCGTGTGAAAATGCTGTTGGTAATTTGATAGCGATTTCATTGAATCCAAAGATTGTCTTGGGTAGTATAGTCATTTTAACATTGATTCTTCCAATCTAAGAACAGCGTATATCTTTCCATCTGTTTGTGTAGTCTTCAATTTCTTTTATCAGCATCTTACAGTTTTTGGAGTACAAGTCGTTTGCTTCCTTAGGTTTATTCCTAGGTATCTTTTTTTTTTTTTTTTCTTTTCCCTTTGGCCCTGACTGCAGCGTGCAGGTGTTCCTGGGCCAGGCATTGAATTCACACCACAGCTGTGACAAAGCCAGATCCTTAACCTGTCAGGCCAACAGAGAACTCTGGCATTTTTATTCTTTTCGATGCAATAGTAAATGGCTTAGTTTCCTTAATTTTTCTTTCTACTCTTTTGCTGTTAGTGTATAGAAATGCAACAGACTAACTCTTAAAGCTTTTTATCTTCTCACATTTCATTGGCTGACACAAATCATATGGAGATATCTAATTTAAAGAGATGAGAAAGTTCATTCCAACTAAGTGCCCAGGAGTAAGGAAAATTGGAGTATTTGTAACTGAGTTCTAGTGATATCACAATCATATTCTGTTGGATAAAATACTTTTAGGGATGACTTATTTATGATCCTGGATGACAGGATATCTTTTCTTCTCAATATAACCTTGTATTATAAGGAAGGTAGAATATTATCACTGTTTCTTTTCAGAGTAGCTGAGAATCTGACTGCCTGGACAGTGTCACTATATATTCACTGTTAGTAAGAAGGGTACTGGGGTTTATTTTATCTTTACAGAATAACTGCTTTTCCATACAGTTCATTGATAGGAATCCTGTACTGTGTCCTGCTGCTTTACATTTTCCAATTCTTTGCATAACTGCCACCTATTTTATAGTCAAATAAAGAACCAATTTATGATAGGCATACATTTGGGGTTTAAAAGTGTAGATTTATAACTATTGCTATCTGTGTTTTCTATATTTTCTTTGCATAATTTTTTAGCATAAAAATTATATGAGCTTTCTGTTCATCTTTAGATTTTCACTTAGAAAATTATATTCTATTGGAGTTCCCGCGTGGCTCAGTGGTTAACGAATCCGACTAGGAACCATGAGGTTGCAGGTTTGATCCCTGGCCTCGCTCAGTGGGTTGGGTACCTGGCGGTGCCATGAGCTGTGGTGTAGGTTGCAGACATGGCTTGGATCCCGCATTGCTGTGGCTCTGGCTTAGGCCGGTAGCTACAGCTCCGATTCGACCCCTAGCCTGGGAACCTCCATATGCCATGGGAGCGGCCCTAGAAAAGGCAAAAAGACCAAAAAAAAAAAAAAAAGAAAAGAAAAGAAAATTATATTCTATTAAGTAAGAAAACAACGCAAACCATTGTCATCAGGGTGCCACTGAGATATCACTGTGAATAATGTTGTTATTGTTTCTCAGTAAGATTTAATTTTAGTTGAAATTCCAATGTTTCAACAAAAAATATACACAAATGTATATAGAAGAACAACCTGCTAATGAATAGTTTCTTAAGAAACAGGAGAAAAGTTTTTTCAATATGCAAACTTAGCTGATGGAGTTATTTATAATTGCACTTCAACTGAAATATTGGTATTTACTTGTTGATTTATTTCTAAATTTTAATGAGTCAAAAGACCTAATGAATCTAACATGATTTGTAATTAGGTATATATATTTTGATAAAAAGCTATAAGTATGAACTTAAAAACTTAGAGATTATATATGAAAGCTGTGGAAAAATACATATGGGAAGATGGGTTTGTAGTGTATCATGTTTTTCATATTCATTTTCTATAACTTTGTAAAGAATCTGTCAAAGGAGGGGTGAGTCAGGGTTTCCCTAAAATCACCATTCTGATTTCCCTAAAAACAGTCAAGTTCAAAACCACTATCTGGGCTACCAAACATTTTCTTTCAAATGAAACATGTGAGTTCCATTCTATTCTCTTTATTAGAGATCTCCATTTTGTAAAGTGCCTTATTATGATTTTTTTTTTGGTTTGGGACTCAGTTAAAAAAAAAAGCAGTTTATCATCAGTGTGAGGCAGTGACAAGACAATGATCCTTATCTCATGCACCAAAGCAGCCTACTGATACATCATTCTGCTGCCAACATGGTGGATTATTAGCGGGCACCCTCCCCGGGCCTTTAGAAATATACCAGCCAAGATTTCTGACATATAAAGTCCCAGCCATTGTGTGATCAGAAATCTGACTGCATCGTGATCCAACAGTGGAACTAAACCTTGATGAATAGTCTAGCTCCATTTCCTCTTCTTTCTGTAGGGTCTAAGTTTCTCCCACCTATACCCCTTCCTTGCATTTATCTCTGAAATCTGTGGGAGATCACTTCCTCCCATGGCTAGCCAGCAGGGGGGCCCATGTTTCCTTGTTTTGGAGCTGCAGGGTACATGTTCTACCCTGTTTACAGTCAGCGGGGGGCCCTTCTTCTTCCTTATAGCTCTCCTTTTCATCAGCACAAGGGGAGATTCAAAATCAGAAATGATCTTAATTAAATGTTTTCTGCATAGAAACACCCATTCCACAACCAAGGTCTTTGGAAGCCTTTGGAGGTGTTCCTCCCAGCTTCTGCCTTGGTGAGACTGCAGGCAATGGACCTAATCACAAAGGGCGAGGATAAATATTTATCAGGACACAAAAGAGGTTTAGAGGACCTCCATTCATTTCATTTATGTTTTTTTATTGTGAATGTGTTTAACCATGTGAGGTGCTATCAAAAGTGACAGAACACGGTAAACCAGCTATGATGGAAAAAATAAAAATCACTTTTTAAAAAAAGTGACTGAAACATTCTCCTCTATTCCATGAAATTATCTTCCCTAAGAAAATTATAAAAATGATTTTAAACATTCAGAATAAATACTTAGAGAATATTGCTTTTAGGGTTTGGGTTTCAAGAATATCTTATGATACCATAAGTTATTGTATTACCTATCTTTTAGAGGAACTTATAGGCTTATTCGCTTTGTAATATGAATAATTACAGATATGAACCATTTTATACTTCTTAGTGGTCTATAAATTTTATGAGGAACTAATGAAAATATAATCAGATTTTAGTTGGCTTGATAGAGACTCTTGACAAAATCTTTATTTTTTCTGTTTTTAAAATCACATAATCAAAGGTATACAATTCAAATGTAAACTCAACAACGACTTTTTTGAAAATATGAATAGAGTAAAATTTATATTTGATTAGCTGTAAAAATTCTCTTCTTCTATCATGTAAAAAACAGTCATGATTAGGGGATAGGACCTAATTAGTAGATTATTCACAAGTTTTAACTGAATAGATCTTTTTAAAAAATTATATGAGGCATTTGAAATAATTGTTTATGTAGATACCAAAAGAATTTAGCAATTAATCTTATTCATTAAAAAACACATTTTCAAGAGACAGTTAAGGGAAACTAAAATTTAAACAGAAAATTTTATAATTATTATTTGTTTTAAGAAGACTTTTATTATTCTAATGAAATGGAAATATCCACCACTATAAGTGAAATGTTTTATTTTGATGGAATGCAATTTTCATTTAGACATAAATTATAATTTTTAATTACAAATACTCCTTATAATTTTCATATTTTCACTTCCTTGGATCGTTATTTATTGATTCAACTATCACATTAAGCAATAAAGCACTATTTCGAAGTAGAATTTACTACAAAATGTTGTATTAACAAAGAAATAATCTGTTGAAGAATTGTGAATATATTTGCGTGATTTTTCTCCTATTTTTTGAATGTTTTTCAGGTGAAGAACTTGTTTCTTTTTATAAAGCATAAATTGATGGAATAATAGCATGCTTAAATCATTATGAACTTTTACACTTGGGTAGAACACTTTTGCAAAATTCAGATTCTTTTAGTGATGATATAATTTTTGAAATGATGATTTAATGTTTACACAGTGACTACTGTGATGACTTCAAGTAAAGATATTTGGTCCTGTGGATTGGGGGTTGCTTTTTGTTCAAAAGGCATTGTAATATGTGAATTAGACATGCTTATTTTATATTCTAATTTGGTGCCTATAAAGCCTACCTTTGTTTAATTCTCTGCTCTCTGAGGTTTTCTCAGGGGGCAAAGAAATAGAAAGTCACTCCTTTAAAAGATACATTTTCTTACAAGAATAAAACACCTTTTGAAATGTTAGTGAGGTACTGGTATTTTAATGTTCTTCATGGTTGTTTTTCTGATTTAAAAGAAATTTTAATTAAAGAACCCTGATTATTTTTTTCTATTTCAAAAGCAGTTGATTTTGAATTAAAATTAAATATATTTGAATCTACACTTTGTACTACTACAAAAGGAAAGAAATGGTTATAATTATTGCATCTGCACTTATTTTTTTAAATGTAGCTTCTTGTTTAAAAGGACTCATTTCCAACCATAAGAAGTTGGTTATTCTGTGTGCATTTATCAGACAAGCCTCATATAACTTCTTGTGTCTCTTAAGGAAGTCCATATATAATAGATAAAGGATCCAAGAATACAAACCTAATGAAAAACATGCTTTTGTTGAGATGGTTTCACTCCAGTAACCTCGGAAATGTTGGCAAGTAATTTGAGTTCCAGTGATAAGATTCTGTTGCTGCCAGCGATGGTTCTGACCATTTGATAGGTTGAGTTTTTACAAGAACAACTTACTGTTTATAGAACACATAGGTCTTAGGGGATATATTCCTTCCCACAAGTTTAGATTTTGTGTGTGCATTAATAAAATGGCTAATTTCTGTTTTGGAAGGTGATGATAAACTTTGTAAATAATTTTAAAATATATATATATTTTTTAAAAAAGGCTATTTTAGCCTTCTAACTTGTGTCTTCTATATCCATGTAGTATTGCTGAATTACTAAATTTGCTTTTTCTTTTCCTGTTGGAAATTTAAATTTTCTTAAATCTTTTCTGCTCCAAGTAAAAGTAAGTAAAGCTCATTAAAATATAGTGTTTCAAAAATAAAATTTCCAAAAAGATCCAACTTTTAAGTTCTATGGTTGCTTATAAAAATTTCCATGAACTTACTTTGTGTTACCGATAATTTTGTGTAAATAATTAATGGCTAAAATTCATACATAGTCAAAAAAAGAAATTAGCTGAATAGCAAAATGAGAATAGCCACAAATAAAAACTGGTCTAGCAGGTTTCCATTGCCCAGCTAAGAATGTGAGCTGCCACTAAGTAGGGACGGGGAACATGTCATTTAACTCTTTGAGGTCTCACATTCAACACCCAAAAATAAGAGGATTGGATAGAGAAAGTCACTGTACCATTTTATAATTCCAGATAGCACTCTGCAACATCAAGTCTTTTACTTCTTCATATTATGATAGAAGACTTCAAAATGTTAATAACTAGATTTGGTATGAACATATATGTTAAACAGGGATTCTTTTAATTTTTTATTTTGAAAATAATCAAAAATTAACCATGAAGAGTAATTCATCATGTTAATATCACAATTCACTATGTTAATATCACATGGCACAATTTGATATTTTGAACTTAATAAATGAAACACAAAAGTCCTCATCATTTTAGTTCTATGATGTAAATGCTGTAACAATCCATGTCTAGATTCAGACAAAATTATTTTCAGTAGTATTCAGTTTTTCAGATGAAGAAAAGACCATAGCAAAATTCAACTTATAGCAATCTTAAAAGTTTAAGCTTCATTGCTCTTTTCAAGGATAAAATTTTTTTTTACTCTCAACTAAAAGCATTTATTTTACTTAATAAGATGGAATTTAATTAAAAGTAGTAATAAAGAAACATAGTTATCTTTTTAAAAAACATTGTTATTCCTTGCCCAAAGATGTACCATCTTGTGTCAAATCAGAAAGCATGGACACAATTAATGGTATATGTAACATAGTAAGATGCATTTTCAAGGCTGATTCAAGAACAATTGAATAGATTATCATGAAACTTCCTATTGCTTATTGATGCTCAAGCTACTTAGTTACTACTTGAGGTAGAATTTGGTTAACATCACTATCTAGAGCTATACTGTCATATTTAAAAACTCATTTGTGGTAATAAAATGAATTTCACATGGCATAACTTTCTGAGGGATTTAGGTAGGCTCTATGGAAACCTCTCAAGAAAATAAAGCTTTTTACCACAGAGTAAGGTTTTTACATCTCTATTGTGGGAATGTAAAAATGGATAGCAAGTATATGACAAAGAAAATATTTGTGATGGGGTGACTTTTTAAAAATTTTCTAATTCACACCAGAAAATCTATATCTGGTAGTGTTATCTTTTGTCACTTGTAAAAGTGTTATCCCTTTTGATACAATGAAGATGAACCTTTTCCCTATGATTTTCAAATATTTACCAGTTTTATATGTTTGCCATTATCTATTTCTACATGCTTTACATGCAACTGTCACAAAATATGTTTTTTAATAGAGTATAATTTTTCCATTTTTTTCACAGTTGTTCTGACTTATTTGCTGATTTACTCTAGATTTAAAAAAAAAAATGGATTTATAAACCCAAACCATCCCCTGATTAGAATTTTCAATTTCTTCCTTTGCTCAACACAGCCAGTATTATGCATGTAATTTATTAGTTTTTACATTTTGATAACATTTATAGCCTGATGTAATTAACACTTTTATTTTATTACTTAATGAAGCAGTAAGTTTGTACAGAAAGAGAACCGCATTTTTCCCCTACTGTATATTCACAGTACCTAGAGTCTATGTATACTACGTATGCTCTACATATTTGTAGATTTCATTTTTTCATTTTCATTTTTTTAGTCCTTTGATTTTTTTTATGTGCACAATTTGTAGCAGCAGTTGGAATGAAACTTCTTTGCTTTGCAATCTCTAAGATACTTCTCAAGCAAGCTCTGTGTTACTAGTGAGATTAAAATTTATTAAATGAAAAATTCTCTTTCAGTCTTCAGATAGCTCATGTTCTTGCCTCTATAACTCAGCCAAATTATATTGGATATAATCATCTATTTTAAAAAAATAGCAACAACACAACCTATGGATTTAAATGAAGGACCTTATCTCACTATGCCACAGTATATCATGGCTGCAAATATCTCAGATAAGATAATACATTAGGCTTCTGCTTTGTAGGGACATTAGCATCAAAATTAAATACGGAAGAAATTGAGTGTGAGTGTTTGATGGGAGTCCCAACATTTATGCCAAGCATTTAAAGATATTGCTAGAAGTCAACTCTAAATTGTAAATCAAGAGATTTAGTATTCTACTGTGTCCACTGCGGTAGAGCTCCTCAAATGAAAGAAGGTGCAAGAATCATACAGAACGAATTATTTTAAAAACAGAATCCTGAACTCACCCCTAGAAATGGAGATTTTTAAAATAAATCTAAAGTGTGTCAAGGATGAATTTGCCATTTCTTAGCAAAAACCCCAAGCGATTTTTGACGTAGACCATGTTTAAAAAGTACTGTTTAGAGCACACATTTTAAGAAAAGCATGTCCTTTTTATTATTAAAAAGTCATGTCTTTTATCCAGCAAAAAATAAGTCATTTAAAGGAATCTGAAGTCTCATAAAAGTATATTATTTGTTAAGGAATAGCGTCTTTGAAAAACAGAGATTTAATGACTGCCATATTGAGCCTGAGCACTAGTCTGACAGCATCTCTTTGTCATTCTGTTACTATTTTAGAATGTGCAGTTTTCTGGGGTGATTCATGTTTTAATCATACGTTTCTGCTAGTACCATAAACAACAGAAGTGTTACAGAAATTTGAGGTTCTCCTAGAATCTAGATTGTATCTCCCAGACTCCCACTCATATAAAAAAACACACAAAAGTTTTTCAAACTGGTTGTTCCACTTTATGGTTCAGAAATTATGATTGCAATAGCTAGAACGCAACTAGCTATGCAACTGTAGAGGCATAATATTTTATTTTAGAACTTAATATTTTAGAACTCTGATGCCTCAGAGAATGTTGATCAGCCCCTGTCCTATACATGAATTTCCTCCTTGGTAGAAAGCTGGGCGTATATGATGTTCTAAAATATTGCTAAGAGCAGTACTGAATTATGTTTAAAACCAGTTTGCAGTTAGAAATGTGTGTGCAAGTAACAAGATCTTACTTCGGTGGCCTGAGCGGAAGCATAATTACTTGTCTCACAATATAAGAAGTCAGATTAGGCCATAAGTAGGGCTAATATACTCCAGAGGTTCAAGGATGTGCTTTAGATTCCAGGCTCTTTCCCTCTGGCCATTGGGGCCTCTTACCCTCAAGCTGCTCTTGCCGTTGGTAGATGATTACTACATAGCAGGGCCCAGCAGCCTCATGTTGACTGTCTAGGAAGGAAGTAAAGAAAAACAGGCAAAAAGTAAGACTATGCCATTAAATTGGGAAAGGATGTCTGCTTCTACCTACACCTGACCATGATATGCCAGAACTGTGTCGTGTCACCTGCTCCGGCTTCATGAGAAAATGAGAACTTGAAGAATTTTACTTGAGCACACTGATGCCCCAAACTAAATCAGGGTTCTGCCAAGAAAAAAGTAGGCATTTATATTGTGTTGGCAACTGAAATTGTCTGCTGCAACTAGTGTTATGTGTAAAGGAAAAATGTATCCCAAAGCCTCAGACTAATTGGTATAATAGTCATAGAGTTCAGTATTTGCTTCTCATGTGCGGCATTAGCTCTTTGGCACACTGTATTTATTATTTAGAAGACATAGTCATAGAATGGATGTGTGTATATGTAGCTGAAGCCCTTTGCTGTAAACCTAAAGCTAATGCTACACTGTAAATCAACTATACCCCAATAAAATATCAAAAAAAAAAAAAAAGAGACAACGTAAGTCATATGTTTTCCTGATGCTGCTCTCACCCATGCATGGCTACCTGTTGTAAAGGAGTCTAAACTAAAAGGAAAAGTGAGAACCTCCAGTTAAATCTTGAGCGCATAATGGTGGATGAAATGTGGTGACAAATCCACACAAATGTCACAGCTTTCATTATTGGCACATCAGTGCAGTAGCAGTCAGCAAGAAGGTGATCCCTGTGTAACTGATCTCTGTGCGGTTTTTATCCATTTAAATGTACGACTGACTTTGAGGAAGTCCTGAAATTGCAGCCACTCCACCTCTGAATGACTCATATTTTATTCCTCATCCAGCAGCAGACAGGAATTCAAATGCTAAAACGTGAGAATCTTCAACTGCCTTTTCTCCTCACAACTGCAGTAACCACTGGCACCTCCAATGTTTAAGTTTTTCTGGAGTGGTCTGGAGTGAAGGTAAGGGAGGTGGCATGGAAACTGAGCTTCACTATTCACTGACAAAGCTTCTTCTGTCGGTTCAGAGGGGTCGGCCACATGCAGGAGTGAAACCTCTTTCTGCGGGCCTATGGGAATTCAGATGAAATTGAAATAATTCAATTCCAAATTGGTAATTATCTTTTATGCCATACTTTAGCAACTTTATAGGTCAAGGTGTTTTGTTTTGCTTTTAATTTTTGTGCTGAATCCTAGAAAGAAACACACCTGTGCTATGTTGAAAGCATACCCTTATTCTGAGGAAAGTAATGGAGAAATACTCTCAAGAGAGATTTTCTACCATAAAATGTAAAAGTAATTTGGCAGGATGTACAAATCAGCATTACTCATTAAATATATTACACAACAGTCCTAAATAGTTAAATAGATACTAGTAAAATACTTTGGAATATATAATATTCACATTTTTCATGTACCCTAACCATATTTTATAGAAAAGGTGAATTTAAAAAAAAAAAAGAGTTCAAAGGAACATATAGTTGGAATATATGCACAAGGTCTTAATGGAAAATGAGAACAATGACTGTGGAAAATACAACAGATCATTATGAAGATTTCAAAAGACCTCTTGTCTATGTTAAACAAAGAATCCATTTCATAGTTACATATTTACATTAGAAAATGGAACAGATGATATTATTTTTCCATTGCTCCAGTAATTTCTTTTCACTTAATTGATTTTTTTTTGTCTCTGCTATCAGTTTGTCAGATAGCATGTGGTTTATTACTTTTATGGAGCTCAAATTTTCTAATGTGAAAGTTGGATGTCTTTGCTGTAACTTTATATCATTGTATTTCAGACATGTAATATAGATAAATGTGTGTGTTTTTACATCATTATGTTTTTTGCAACTTGAATCAGTACTTTATACAATAGCTTTAGGTATTCTGTAATTATCATTTGGGCTGGAAAAGGCACGCGTTTTCACTTGGACACATTTTAACAATCATTTTTCAAATACATATAGTTGTACAGATCCCAGGGTTCCCAGATTTCTTCCTAAGCAGCTCCTATAATATAAACAGACTAGACAAGAGCTATTTCATGGCACAACTGCATAGCTTTTATTATGTATTTCAATCAATGATTTGAAAAAAGCATTTTGAAGTTTAATTTAAAAACTCTCTCATCATTGTAGTAGAGCAGTTCCAGCAATTTTTCTTCATCTGATTGTCATTACCTAATGCTAAGCCATCCCCCCGAATAATAAGGAACCCCTGGGGATTGCATTAACTCTTGAGGCTCTGTGCGACATCAGGGCTAGCAGTCTGAGGAATAAGGAGCAACCACTAAAAGTATTGGGGACCAACTGCTGAATAGCAGTTTTTTCAAACTCATGTCAATTCTGTGATTTGTGAAAAGTGCTGAAGAGCTCATTGTCATGCTGTGTGTTGCAGAAGTGTAGCATTGTCCTTAGTGTCTATGGGTTTTTTTCAGTAAGTATAGGAACCTTTGGGATCTATATTTCTTTTAGGAGAAAACTCAGTAACTTCTGAAGGAATGGGACGTGGGGTAAGACAAAGGTGCCCATGAGCTCTCTGGTATACAACTCCAGTTCCATTTCACCCTAACAGAAGTCTCCAAACTCCACTACACATTCTGGAGCATTAGAATACCTTCAAGCAAATCTGACTTATTTATCTAATTCCTGGTATACCATTAGAAGAAAAACAAAACCAAGACTTACCTTGAAGAACCTGTCCTTCCAAAACACATAGTATTAGTATCTATAAACCCATACAGTTTTCATTAACATTTCTTTGATGTTTTTTATATGACTATTTTTTTTTTACTATGCCCTGATTTTACACAGTTGGAATCATAGTCTACAAATAATTTTGTCCATTTTTCGTATAAGAAGCCTATTAATCTTATGAATTTTACTCCAGTTTGGTCACTGGATTCCACATTTTTACTACTTTATGGGCAATGTTTATATGATATGACTCTAATAATTACTTGTGTATAAAATAGAGAAAAGAAATGTACATTCATAAAAACTTGTGTCAGTGATTAAGCCTAAAATGGAATCTTTAATTTAAAATATTCAGCTTTCGGAGTTCCCGTCGTGGCTCAGTGGCTAACGAATCTGACTAGGAACCATGAGGTTGCGGGTTCTATCCCTGGCCTCGCTCAGTGGGTTAAGGATCCGGCATTGCCGTGAGCTGTGATGTAGGTCACAGATGCGGCTCAGATCTGGCGTTGCTGTGGCTCTGGCGTAGGCTCCAATTGGACCCCTAACCTGGGAACATCTATGTGCCACACATGTGGCTCTAGAAAAGACAAGAAAAAAAAAAAAGATAAAAAAAAATTTCAGCTTTTAGACTTTTTTATTTTTATAAAAAAATTTTAGAAGGATCTAAAATATTCTACTCTATCCAGTGTACCTCTTGAAAGTTTAATGCATTTTAAATGTAGTGAAAATTTTGCTATGATAAATACATACATGACTCAATATGTTATTATATTTATATCATACATATTGTATGTACATATAATATATGCACATATAATACATACAATCTTGTGGTACATATATGTATGTGTGGTATATATGCATCATATATGCATATGTGTGTGGAGTGGCATGGGTGTGTATGGGTGTATATGGAGAGAAAAAAATGCTTCATAATAGATTTCATATTAAAATCTACTGAAAATAATATGAAACTATGATGTAATAATGTAAAAGTAACAGGGAAAAGAAGATTTATTTTCTCTAGGTTAGAAAATTTATTTGACAAATATTTCTGGAATATTTTCTTTTTTTAAGTTTTATTAAAGTAAAGTTGGTTTACAATGTTGCGATAATTTCTGCTGTACAGCAAAGTGATTCAGTTATACATAAACACACATCCATTCTTTTGCAGATTCTTTTCCCTTATAGATTATCACAGAATATTGTGTAGAGTTCCCTGTGCTATACAATAGGTCCCCATTAGCCAGTCATTCCATTTACCACTTTGTGCATATGCCAATTCCAAACCCCTAATCCATCCCTCCCCTTCCTGTCCCCTTTGGTACCCATAAATTTGTTTTTGAAGTCTATGAGTCTGTTTCTATTCTGAAGATAAGTTCATTTGTATCCTTTTTTAGATTCCACATTTAAGTGATGTCATATGATGTTTGCATTTCACTGTATAACTTCACTTAGCATGATAATTTCTAGGTCCATCCATGTTGCTGCAAATGGCATTATTTTATTCGTTTTTATGGCTGAATAACATTCTATCGTATATTTGCACCACATCTTCTTTATCCATTCTTCTTTCAGCAGACATTTAGGTTGCTTCCATGTCTTGTCTACTGTAGATAATGTGCCAATGAATACGGGGCTGCATGCATCTTTTTCAATTATGGTTTTCTCCGGATAGACGCCCAGGGATGGAGTTGTTGAATCATATGTTAGTTCTATATTTAGTTTTTTGAGGATTGTCCATACTGTTTTCCATAGTGGTTGTACCAATTTACATTCCCACCAACAGGGTAGCAGGGTTTCCTTTTCTCCACACCCTATCCAGCATTTATTTTATGTAGACTTTTTGACGTTGGTCATTCTGACTGGTGTAAGGTGATAACTCATTGTAGTTTTGATTTGCATTTCTCTAATAATTAGTGGTGTTGAGCATATTTACATGTGTTTTTTGGCCATCTGTCTGTCTTCTTCAGAAAAATGCATATTGGGGTCTTCTGCTCATTTTTTGATTGGGTTGTTTTTTTGATATTGAGCTGCATGAGTTGTTTGTATATATTGGAGATTAATCCCTTGTCAGCTGCTTCATTTGCAGTTTTTTCTCCCATTCTATAGGTTGTCTTTTTGCTTTGTTTATGGTTTCCTTTGCTATGCAAAAACTTTTAAGTTTAACTAGGTCCCATTTGTTTTTGTTTTTATTTTCATTTCTCTAGGAGGCACATCTGAAAAGTTATTGCTGCAGTTTATGTCAGAGAGTGTTCTGCCTATGTTTTGTTCTAACAATTTTATAGTGTCCAGTCTTATATTTAGGTCTTTAATCCATTTTGAGTTTATTTTTGTGTATGATGTTAGAGAGTGCTCTAAATTTCATTCTTTTACATGTAGCTGTCTAGTTTTCCCAGCACCACTTATTAAAGAGATTATCTTTCTCCATTGTATGTTCTTGCTGTTTAGTCATAGATTAGTTGACCATAGGTGCGTGGGTTTATTTCTGAGCTTTTTATCCTGTTCCATTTATCTATATTTCTGTTTTTGTGCTAGTACCATACTGTTTTGATGACTGTAGCTTTGTAGTATGATCTGAAGTCAGGTAGCCTGATCTCTCCCAGCTCTATTCTTCTTTCTCAAGATTGTCCTGGCTATTTGGGGCTTTTTGTTTTACCATATACATTTAAAATTTTTTTTGTTTTAGTTCTGTGAAAAAACACCATTGGTAATGTTATAAGAATTGCATTGAATCTGTAGATTACCTTGGGTAGAATATTCATTTTGACAATATTGATTCTTTCAGTCCAAGAGCATGGTATATCATTCCACCTGTTTGTGTCGTCTTTGATTTATTTCACCAGTACCTTATAGAATACAGGCCTTTTGCCTCCTTAGTTAGGTAGGTTTTTTCCTAGATGTTTTATTCTTGTTGTGATAGTAAACACTCATTAGAAGGATCTAAAATGTTCTATTCTATTCAATATATTTCTTAGAAAGTTTAATGTATTTTGAATATAGTGAAAGTTTTGGTATGACAAATTGTTGTAACATATGATTCTCAATACATTATTATATGTGTATCACATATATTACATACATATATGTACATATAACACACACAATCATGTATGATGCATATGTGTATGTGTCATATGTGTCATATGTATACATGTGTGGAATGGCATGAGTTGTATATGTGTATATGGAGAGAGAAAAATGCTTCGTAATAGATTTCATATTGAAATCTACTAAAAATAATATGAATCTATGATGCAGTAACATAAAAATAACAGGGAAAAGAAAATTTAAAAAGCAAAACCCCCAAAATTTGAAAACCAGATATAAAGCCCACTACATGGCTCCGCATATTTATAAGAACTCACTGTCACTAAATACCAATTTAAAATAATGAGATATGGAGTTCCCGTTGTGGCGCAGTGGAAATGAATGCAACTAGGAACCATGAGATTGCAGGCCTCACTCAGTGGGTTAAGGACCTGGCATTGCCATGAGCTGTGGTGTAGATGGCAGACATGGCTCAGATCTGGCATTGCTGTGGCTCTGCCATAGGCTGGCAGCTATGGCTCCAATTAGACCCCTAACCTGGGAACCTCCATATGCCACAGGTGCAGCCCTAAAATGACAAGACAAAAAAAAAAAGAGAGAGATATTTATGTTTTATAAACATGAATATTGTGTTTAATTTTTAAAATACCATTTCAACAGATAATAAACTGTATGACTTACCTGTTATAAAAGCCATTAATGATCATTTTTTTTGCATGCCATCCAGAGAGAGTCAACACTTTGCTAGAGTTGATTAAAATCATGGAATATTTTTAGCATTTCTTTTTGCTTCTGTTGTGTAAATTCATCGAAGTTCATGTTGGAGAACTGATGCATCAAGTTTAGGTGTGTTTCCATGTCTGTATATCACTAGAGTAATATAGCGTTATTTTACTAATTTGTATTAAACTTTGGAATGATTGAAATCTCATTAATAATTTTGAGGAGTATCACACACACAAAACTTCTCCCCATGTTTTGTGTTGATAGCTCTCTTTACAATGAAATATGAAAAGCCAAATTAGTCCAAGCCAAAAACAGAAAAATAGAGCTTTAATCTATTTATTTATTTATTTATTTATTTATTTATTTATTTATTTATTCTTTGTGTTATTTTTCTTATTGCTGGGGTAGAAGCACTTTCTCAATTCTGCTACTTATTTTGATAAATAATGAATAAATTACTGTTTTTAAAAATTTCTTGTATTTCTGTTCCAGTTTTACCAAATGTATGGACATTTGCCAGAATAAATAGTTCCAATGAATGAGTTGGCCACCATGTCATCTTTATTAAACAATTTCCTAAAAAGTCATTTCTTCTCATATTATACTTAGTTCCAAATTATCCCTATGCTTTACTACCAATGGAACATCTCAGTTAAGTGTACTTCAGTTTACATCTCTCTGGGATGTTCTGAATGGCAATTAATGGCTTAAAATGGAAAGTTTTGTGATTCAAACACATTTTCATAGACATTACGATGCATCAGCATAGTTATTAACACAATAGATACTTTGTTGTAAACTATTATACTTAGAACATCATATTTGTTAATTTCATTGAAAGAAATATTTTACAACTAGGTTAAGAAGAGAAAGCTAGCGAATTACCTTTCACTGCAAATGTAATAGTTTATATGTCCATAGAATAAATAGAAATGATCTTGCTTTGTTTTGCAAGGGTATGAAATTCATTCATTATGTCTTGTCTTGGACTTATATGTATTTCCTTAAAGGCAGAGGCTTCTAGAAACAAATTGGCTTCAATGTTGCTATTTTAATTCCTTAAAAATGATTCCATGTGAATTATTGTGTGACCCTATCCTCTTAAATATTGGCATTTTCCTAAGAATATTTCCTTAAAAAGAAATTAAACTCTTCAGAAAGCTTCTTAGTTAAGAGTTTTAAAAAATGATAATTTTGCTGAATTAAGAAGCAAGTGTTTATTTAAAAAATATTCTGCCATTACCCTTTCTTTCATAGTTAAGCATTACCAAACATAACTTTGGGAAAAATTATCAAGAAAGATATTTAAATTTTGCAAATTTAATTGTTATGATGATTTGTTCTGGCATTTTGTAGTTATTTAAGGAGAATACATAGGTTAATACAAGACAATTAACCCTTGTTGCTGGATATTTCTTAGGAATGTGCTACTCAGTTAAAACATCTTTGAATTCTCCCTAAGTACTTTGTTGAAGTGTGCTGGTAGTTGATTTTTATTTTGTCATTTTATAGAAATTACAGAATACAAAACAGAAAATCTCTTTTTTTGTTTAGAGACTAGAAAAAATAGAAATGCATGTAGAAATAAGACTATAAAACAAGCCAGAATTAAATGGAAAATAAGTCCAGTTCCATCAATACATCAGTGTAGTCACTAATGGGATACTATCTTCCAGGGGTTTTATATTTAATAGGAAATTACTGAATAGCAAACTTTAAGCTCTAATCTAATGGACTAAATGAATAATGGAATTCCAAGCCCTCATGGTTGCCTGAAGAGGGAAGGCATTTGGATGCTGACATTGCATTTTGGTCCTTGCTGCCAAGTTCACAGAGGATATAGTCTTACTTGCTTACGTCATGAGTCTCCTGGGCCAATTTCTACTATACCTCAGAGTTGGTGTGTAGATGAGACATGGATAGAGGAGGCTTAAGAGCAACTCCCTACCTTTGCCTCTTTATATTTTCAACTCATAATTTTAATCCTGAGTACGTGAAGGTTTTGATCATCCATGTTTTATGATTAGATGCCAAAAAATTTCTTTCTGTCTTTAATGTCAGATGATGCATTGCCTCCTAATAAACATAGACTGTTTAATGGTATAAGACATAATATTCTGCCCTTCTTCTTGAACTGCTTAACTGTGAGCATGCATGTGTGCTAATTCTACCATACTGCTTACTGTTTCTATTTAGTTTCTGTAACATCACATATATTTATATTTGTCCCTGGCTATACATATTTAAAACATTCTTTTTAATACCTTCAGAACAAAGACATATTTAAATACATCATTTTCAACAGCCTGAACTGTAGTAACATTTGTAATAGCATTTTATGTCTCAGTTGATATTGATTTAAAAAAAGAAAAAACTTTGGCCTCAAAAACTTCTTTTTGGGTTATTTAGTATTTTTTTTAAGGAAATTCAAAGTCAGTAGAAATTAAGGAAACTAAGGAAATTCAAAGTCAGTAGAAAAACGTTTCCATTTAACTGAGTCTTCTTCACATCACATCCATGTTGCCTTCAAAATGTTGGTAGTTAATAAATATTTTCACATTTCTAGTTCATGCAATGGCATAATTTTATAAAAAGGAAAAGCCGAAACTTTTCTTTCTATGATTTGGCTTCATTTAATACAACGATTTCAAAGTAATTGAAGGAAAATGAAAACTAAATGAAATAATTAAATAAGCAATCTAATTTCTAGGTGTTAATTCAATTCTATTTCTAATCAATTTTCTGTATTTTAAACTTCATTTGCTTTCTATCTCCTTTTGCCTGCAGGCTTATATGACTCAAATTATGGGTTGAACATATCCCCGAGTATTTAGCATGATGACATGAGGGAAAAATGCCACTCAGAGAGCTAGACTAATACATTTAACAGTTATTTGGTTATCTGGTAGTTTCAAACTCCAGATGGCCATGTCTAGTGAATTTGATTGTCTTTGCCTGTAAGTTAGAAATATGTACTGTGAACTAATACGGCCAGAAAAGAATAAATCTTAATTTACTAAAGATGACATTTTGCTTCTGAGATATTTTTAAGGGAAAGAGAGAGGTAGTGTATCAAAATGAAAGTGTTGAGCAACATAAGTGTAAACCTTTTTAATGTGTCTTGGTCAGTAATGTGTACCAAACTGGCAGGTGTAAAACATTGATTTTTTTTTTTGTCTTTTTGGGGCTGCACCCCTGGCACATGGAGGTTCCCAGTCTAGGGGTCTAATCGGAGCTGTAGCTGCCTCACCACAGCCATAGCAACACTAGATCGAAGCCACATCTGCAACCTACACCACAGCTCACAGCAACGCCGGATCCTTAATCCACTGAGCGAGGCCAGGGATGGAACCCGCAACCTCATGGTTCCTTGTTGGATTCGTTTCCTCTGCGCCACGATGGGAGCTCCTAACATATTGACTTTTATATTGATGTGGTTACCAAGTTTCCACATGTTCTACCTACACATTTACACCTCTGAAAAAGATTTTTTTAAAAATGAGAAATTCACTGAATTGGCATGTAAAAACCTTTTCTATAAACCATGGGCTCAATTGACAGTCCCTTCCTGGATGATTACTTATCTCTAAAGCTAACAGAGGTGCTCTCGAACCTATGTACATTTTTTAAGGCAGGAAAGATAAGTAAAAGTACATGGGAGGCTGACTGTTAGCATTATAACAAATATCCCCCAGCATAAGTGATCAGGATATTGAATTTATGGTAATTGAGTTTAATAGCTTTTGTCAGAAAAACATTTTCAAATATAAATAAGGACCTTCTTAACCAACTGTTCATCTTTGGCAAGTACTTATATTTGGATAAAAATTGTTGCTGTGTTTTTTTTTTTAATATTCCTTTTGGATGTCACTTAAAAAAAGCAGGCAAACCTCAGAAGCCTTAATGGATTTCTTATTAGGAGACAAACCCTCCATAAAAATTCCACTGAAGCTTTTTGCATCCTTGAATTCACATGAAGTTAATATTTAAATTAATCTTGGCCATCTTTTATTGTTCCTTTTTTAAAAAAATTAGATATTTAGAAATAATTTATGAAAATTTCAACTGCTCAGTTCTAAATATTTCTGCTGGCCAAGTGTGTAGGGAATAGGGGACCATTTAAAAAGATAATCACTAACAGATTTCTAGATCCTTTTTAACCTCAGATTGCTTTATAATAAAGCAAATATTCACAGTTGAGCAATAGTAACACACTCACCTTTTTTTCTCTTAAGGTAACATGGAATGACAGTTCCGCCTATCATTTGAAATATACTTAATAGTTTGACCAATTTTTAAATAATGGCCTGATTAATTGTACTAAATATTGGACATTAGGTCAAGCTTTTGCGTGTGTGTGTGAATCATGACTACTCAGAGTTCTTTATAGAACCATCCAAAGACCTAGTTCTTCATTACCTCTTATGCTCTTAGAGTTTTTGTGCATAACTTTGCTTGTCTGTGGCTAAGCACATGTCCCTGAACTATATGATTGCGTGGAGTTTCCATCATGGCTCAAAGGAAGCAAATCTGACTAGCATCCATGAGGATGCAGGTTCGATCCCCGGGGCCTTGCTCAGTGGGTTAAGGATCCAGTGTTGCCATGAGCTATGGTATAGGTCACAGACATAGCTTGGATCTGTCATTGCTGTGGCTGTGGCATAGGCCAGTAGCTACAGCTCTGATTGGAACTCTAGCCTGGGAACCTCCATATGCTGCAGGTGCAGCCCTAAAATGACTACATATATATATATATGATTTCACATGATAACAGTCTACCTTACAGATAGCTTGAAAATGGATTAAGTGATGCTAGGTTTGTGGATTTTGCCTTCAGTCCTGTCAGAGACCAATGCTCCCTCGCCTGCGGGGATCTGCAGTAAGGAGAAGCATGAACTATCATGCTTCCCCACTCCCACATCCTATTCCTGAGTGATCAGTGTATGGGGTTTCCATTCTAGGTAAAATCCATGTTTCTCAATTATCTCAAAGCACTTGCTAAACCTCTTACTTCTGAATGATATTTACAACTTTGAAAGAGCCTGTTTTTGTAATGCTGTTGTATCTGATAGCAGATTTTGCTTTTAATTGTGACAGTCTGAATGCTTATTCTGAAGGCTGCTTCCAGAGATATCTAATTATTCTTGGTTGGGAATGTTCTGGTGATACCACCAGCCTCCTGGGTACTAAGAATGTCTGATGATAGGTGATTCATAGGCACGATGTGACATTTCCCAATGAGCTGTTTTGTCACAGGTTATCCATTTTGTCAACTGTATTAGCTCATCCTGAGCTTTAATGTGACTATCCTATTGCTGGGCAAGTAGCAAAGAGTGTTGTATAGCTTGTCAAAACCATAACATTTATTGAATCAGAATACCTAATTTTCAAATCAGAGCATCTGAAATTTAAATGAGAATCCCACCAAGTCACAGCTAATATTTTCCTTCCTTACTAGGTAACACGCAGTCCAATGTATGAGCATTAAACTATCATAATCAGTCCTTGTAAATAAGTTACATCAATGGAGGGACATACATTCTCATTGAGGCAGGCTTTGTTACCTGTTCTTGAGTTAGACTACTGCTGGATGAGTTTAAGAGAGCAATCTGTTTAGGTAGCAAACTGCTTGAATTAGCCGTGACAAATGCAGGAGACTGTGTGTGTGCACATGTGCACATGTGTGCGTGTGTGTGCACACACGTGCAATCCCAACATTCATGCCTTCATTCTTCATTTTTTATCCTCCCACCTTACAAGTTAGTATACCTATTAAAATGTGATTCTGTAATTTCAGTATAATTCATTTTCATATAGCAACTTCATTGAATGAGTTCTGTAAATTCAGAGGAGTTGAAGATTAGAAACAAAGTTCTAGCACTGATAGAGTATAGGGGAGTTCCCTCCTGGTGTAGCAGGTTAAGGTTCCAGTGATATCACTGCTGTGACTGTGGTCACTGCTGTCACACAGGTTTGATGCCTGGTCCAGGAACTTCCAAAAGCTGCGAGTGTGGCAAAAAAAATATATATATATATATATATGTGTATATATATATATATATATATGTGTGTATATATATATATATATATATATATATATATATATATATATAGGTATTCAGACCATTCTTAAAAATAGCTCACTTCCTTAACTAATTTTTAAATAAACATTGGAATTTAAAGTTAGAAATATCTTGTCAACATAGAATTCCCATTAATTGAATTATTTGTTTTTTCTTTTTTTTTCTTTCTTTTTTTTTTTTTTTGCTTTTTAGGGACACACTCATGGCATATGGAGGTTCCCAGGCTAGGGGTCCAATCAAAGCTATAGCTACCCACCTACACCAGAGCCACAGCAATGCCAGATCCGAGCCACATCTGCGACCTACACCACAGCTCATGGCAACGTTGGATCCTTAACCCACTGAGCAAGGCCAGGGATCAAACCTGCAACCTCATGGTACCTAGTCGATTTGTTTCCGCTGAGCCAGAACAGGAACTCCAATTAAATTATTTTTAAATTAGCTAGTTAAAGGGTATTTGAGGAATATGAATTAGTTAACACAATTTTAATATATTCCCTTGTGTTAATATTTGCAGTTTTCTTTTAAATTTGTTTTCTTTCATTTGTCACTTTTGTTTTCTTTTAAAGTGATTATATATTTATTTATACTCATATAAATAGGTAGAGATGTGTGTATGTGTATACAAAATCATCATGGCGATAAAATCAAGAAAATTAATGTATGAATCAAAATAAAGAATGCAGAAATGGAACGATTATGGGGGGATTAATGGTCAGTTTCACATCTTTTAAAAACTAAAACGAAAACTTAGTAACTAAGAGTAATATTTTAAGGAAAATGACGAAATGTTAAAGCCTAGAGAAAATAAGTTTAAGCATATTCACAAAAAAATTTGGAAGTAAGAGGCGAGATTGGTACATATTAAACTGTTAATATCTTTGTATATCACAGCAAAGAATCATACAGAAGCATAGACTTTAACATGTAGATTTTTTAAGAAAGATAATGACCATACTTTTCCCACATCTTTTTAAGCAAAAGGAAATTTAAATCATATATTTTTGATAAAGAAATATTAGAAATTCATCACTTTCTTCAGTTTCATTCTTTTTTTATACTCTACTAAAATAAAATACTTTAGAAATAGTATTTGTAATGATTCTATATTCATAAAGATGTCACTTGCCATTCCTCCATCCATCCATATGTATACTTTGAAAGATGTCTGAAACGAAGTTTCCTGATATCAAGTTTAGTTATTGCTGCATGAGAATTTTGAGTATTTTAAAACACTTTACTGTACTTTTTATTTCTTGAAAAATACATTTTTGAGCTCTTTATAGTGAGTATGACTCCTAGTTAAAAAAAAAAAAACCTAAAAATAAAATACTTTTTCTTTGGAAAATATTGGCCACAAATATGCAAAGATATTATTGGTGGTTAATTGTGGGAAGTAGTAATATATATGAGATCAATGCTTTAACTTCTCTGTACATTTCAGTATCTCTTTAAATTTAGAAAATATAAATTGTAATAATTAAAAAACACAAGACATTGTAAAATCTGCTATTGACAAGGAATGATATTTCCAAGAAAAAAAGAATTGAACAAATTGCTTCATCATGTGGGGCTATGCTCTGCCTGTTAGTCAGTGACCCCAATAATATTTCCATTCCTTGAGGGAACAGATTTTTGAACCTTGTAAAATGAGGTGGAATTTTCCATGAGGATGGAATTCATTAGCACAATATCTGCATTCTATGAAAACATCTGGTGATTTTGGTCATACTGTCTTGTGTTCAGGCTTAATTTCCTGCCAAATAACAAGGCTGAGTTTTAAGAAAATTTCATGATGGTTCTTTCTGTAGATGTTTGCCCGAGAAAAGTATTATTTGCATTAAAGGACTAAGTAAGTTGCATTATAACTGTGATCGTTTTTAAACTTTTCAGAATTGTGTATTTTTTTTTTCCATTTTGAACTGTAAATGTCACATCTTAGAGTAAGTCCTGTTAACTTTATAAGCAAAGCCTCCAAAAGGTTATATATATATATTGATGGTTGATATGAAAAATAATTGTAGGTGTCGTTACCACCCCCTTCTATATAATTGATATCTTATCAACATGATCTAATGTCAAAGAAGAGGAATAGAGTTAGGTTCACGAATGAAAAATTCATCAACCTCACTGACTTTGAGGTGAAATCTAGGAAAAAAGAAAATAGAATGAGGTACATTTTAGGAGTAGAAACAGTGAAGCAATTGAAAAATATTTTTAGAAAGAACCATTTTCAGTGTTTGCATGGAATGTTCTCTTCTGTGGTTTGTTAACTTGTCATAAAGATATTAATGAACTGCTAATTTAGAACTAACAGACTGTTACTTAAATGAGAGTAGTAATTATTGCATTATCATTTTGTCCCAGCTTTTTGCACAGTTCCTGTCATGTGATTGGGTGTCACCATGTGAAATGAGTGTTCACTGAAGTTGGAATTGACTTAAAGGCAGGAATATTATTAATTCCAGTGCAGGATTTTCTATTCTTTTTAAATTGTAAGCAAGTCAGGACATCGGCCTGATTTTATTCCACAGCAGCTTAAATGGATAACTGAAGGATTATTATAACAGTCTGTTAAAATATAACCCATTATTAGGACCAATATTATGTACGTATATATATGTATTTAATTTGTAATATTAGCAGAGATGAGGAATATTTCTTGTTAGTCTCTTGGGCCCTCTATAGGTTACTTGAGTTAAGTCTTATTGTTACACATCATAAAGTAAAAAAGGTTAATTTTTAAAAATTTTCCAATATCAATGCTTTTCCTCTTTGACCTTAGATAATGTTGATGAGACAGTTTATTATTTGGAAAGGATACTTGATTTCAGGTAGCAATTACGGTCTCTTCTGTTTATTTGTAACTTTGACTCAAGGGTGAGGGCGGCATCTGAGCTCTTAGGGGTTGTTTCTATCCTGTAAAATGGGGATATTATCTGCCTTTTGCTACTCCCAGGGCTGTTATGAGAATTAGAAGAAATAATGAATGAATTGTGGAAAAATTACATCCCAATATAAGATGTTTTGACTATCAATGGATCTGGGTAGAAGCTAAATTTTCCAATTTCCATGATTCTGTTTCACTAATCAAATCGATTTCCACTTTCCTTTTCCTCCTGCATTTGTTCTGGCTCTCACTTCAGAGAGTAACCTTCTGTTTATTTACAAAGTTGCTTCCAATTTAACTCTCTTACTTAACACCTGCTCTCTCCCCCACCCCCACCCCAAATATGTCTATGGTATTTTCACTAATAATTTTTATTTTATTTAGTTATTTATTATCTTTTTTTCTCTTTAGGGCTGCCTACTGGTGGCATACGGAGGTTCCCAGGCTAGGGGTTGAATCGGAGCCGTAGCCACTGGCCTACACCACAGCCACAGCAATGCCAGATCTGAGCCTCATCTGCAACCTACACTACAGCTCACGGCAATGCCAGATCCTTAACCCACTGAGCGAGGCCAGGGATCAAACCTGCATCCTCATGGATGCTAGTTGGATTCATTAACTGCTGAGCCACGATGGGAACTCCTCTAATAATTTTTATTTATTTATTTTCCATTTTTTTATGACTCAAATGAATTTATCACATCTGTAGTTGCATAATGATCATAACAATCTGATTTCACATGATTTCCATCCCACAGCCCAAGCACATCCCCCCACCCCCCAAACTGTCTCCTCCGGAGACCATAAGTTTTTCAATGTCTGTGAGTCAGCATCTGTTCTGCAAAGAAGTTCAGTCTGTCCTTTTTTCAGATTCCACATGTCAGTGAAAGCATTGGATGTTGGTGTCTCATTGTATGGCTGACTTCACTTAGCATGATAGTTTCTAGGTCCATCCATGTTGCAAAAAATGCTGGTATTTCATTCTTTTTGATGGCTGAGTAGTATTCCATTGTGTATATGTCCCACATCTTCTGGATCCACTCCTCTGTCAATGGACATTTAGGTTGTTTCCATGTCTTGGCTATTGTAAATAGTGCTGCAGTGAACACTGGAGTACATGTGTCTTTGCGAGTCGTGGTTTTCTCTGGATAGATGCCCAGGAGTGGGATTGCTAGATCAAATGGTAGTTCTCTGTTTAAAATATAGTTTTCACTGGGGGACTCCTCCTATGTATTTTGAGTTAAAATAATTTTTATTGCTGTATGCATTGATTATTTTTAGATGAAAGATCACAAGTTTGTAAAAGTGATTGAATGGGAATTAGTGAGTCAGCCCTGAAAAGAGTTTTATGAATGTATAATGCAATGCCCTCCCTCTAGTAAAAACTTTGTACATCTCACATTTATTTTATATTGATTGCTTTCTGACACATAAATAAACCAGTCTTTATATTATGCAGGATTCCCTTTGGTGGTAATATCAAGAAAGTAAATCTTCCCTCGCGACTTCTATATCTGTTCTTTTCCCCAACCCAAAGTGACCCTAAGCAGGTTTTTAATTAAAGTAATGTTACCCACTGAATGTATCACCTCTTTTATGCATGATCAGGTTACTACAGCATATATTCTAGCTCTCTTGTAAACTTGAATTTTATGGATGGGTTATAAAACCCTTCTTTTCAAGGTTTGCAATTTTATTTCCACCTTAAAAAAAAAACTGGTGTAGTCTTTGACAGTGCTTATATAAAAATGTGTGAAGGGTGAGGAATTCACATAAAGGTGTTTTTAGATGAGGTTTGCAAATGTGGACTTTTAAGCTCCTTTTAATTTTTCATCCTGCTTGGAAAATGAAGTGATACTATTTTTTGCCACACAATTTCTATTGGATAAAATTTTATTTTCACTTAGTTTGAGACAAGACTAAATTGTGGAGTGCAGCAGAAATATTTTAGATTTTAATCAGTGCTTCACTTGTACATAGGACTCAGCCTTTGGAAGGGTGTCTTTAAGAATATCAGTGGACATGAAGATTGTCAAATGCTGGCAGTATAATTCATGTTACCCTGTGTAAGACTAGTTGGTAATACAGGATAGAGCTTTAGAGTGTGGTATTTGGAGTTAAACCGGTCTCCAACATTTACTGTCATTATGACCTTGAACAAGGTAATTAATCCTTCTAAGACAGTTGATTTATCTGTAAAATTGAGAATAACTATATTACTACTTTTTTGGTTTGAGAAATTAAAGATAATGCAATTAATGAAATGCCTGTCACAAACGGAGCACTCTAAAATGTTAACTATTTTTAATTATTTATTCATGCTTCAGATTACTAAAGACCTTCCCTTTCATTAAATAGGATGCCTCAAACAGTTTAGAAGATGGTCTGTGAACCTGTTAGTCTCTTGAACCTTCCATAGGTTATGCAAAACCAAGTCATTTTTATTACACGTTGTAAAGGAAAATGTTGACTCATTTATCATTTGCCAATACCAATTTTCCTCCCTTTTTTGTAGAGCACAGTACACTAAACACCGAATTTTGCCTACAGTCTTATACTAGTGAAGGAGTTTGATTGTGCTTTGAACAAGCTAAGTTTCCATGCCGGGTTTGCCCATATCCCAAGTTGGTTCCAGAAATTCCTTATATTTGCTTTCTGTTCTGCCATAAGAGATTTGTTTTTCCTGTAACATTCTCTCTTACTTTTCCAATTGAAGCTGTTAGGGGATGTGCTACACTTTCAGATGAACAGAGGTCTGTCTTTGTTCAGGATTGGTTGAAATAGTTGTTCTTTTTCTTTTTATAACGTAACCTTGGAAACTTTGTCAATTGAAAATTACCAAATAAAGTTTGAAATAGAATTTATACTTTTAAATATTTTCTTTACACTCCTTTAAAATACCACATATGTGTCTATGGTGTGTATGTGTGTGTCTGTGAATACGTACACATATTTAAAATCAATAGATGGCTACTACTGATTGTGTAACATGCCTATACACACACACACATATACACACACATATGTAGTAGGCAATTGTTGACTTTCAAATAAGGAAGTAATTTAAAGAGCAATTTTCTTAACTGATTTTTTTAAGGCATAAGTCATCCTTAAAATTCTAAATTATGGACTAAATCTGCCCATGTTTAGGGAGCGATGCTGAATGATATAGAGGAGATATGAGCACTTGGCTTGATAGCAGAATACTTGCCCTTTGGGCTCAGATGGCTTTCTGTATTAACCTGGAACTGTTATTTCCATCCTTTCCTTTCAATCCTTTCTTTATGAGATAGCCTTAAGAACCTAAATACTTCAACACTGAGAGACTGTACACAAATATGTTTTTCATTGTGTTACACCTGATTTTTCTTTAGGTAAATTGAATTGCACTTAATTTTTATATAGAATACGCAGTTTATATTATGTAAGTGTCATAACAACAAAGTTAATGAGTTAAACCAAAAAAATCAGTGTTCAAAAGCTTTCTGGGACCATGTCTCTTAAAACCACATTTTATCGTAGAATTCTTGATCAAATATGTGATCCTCAGGGAGTGAATGGATTGTGTAATGCTGTCTGAATAACTGAGCTTGGAGAAGGGATTTTCCAGGTGAAGAAAGAAGACATGGCATTAGAGCTCAAAGACTATAATGTAGGAGTTGGGGGCTGAAACTCAAGATGAAAATTCTATCTGCTGGAATGTTTTCAGCTTCCAGTATTAAAAAGCATACTTCAGGAGTTCCTGCCATGGTGCGGTGGAAACAGATTCAACTAGGAACCATGGTTGTGGGATTGATCCCAGGCCTCGCTCAGTGGGTTAAGGATCCAGCGTTGCCATGAGCTGTGGTGTAGGTTGCAGACTTGGCTCAGATCTGGTGTTGCTGTGGCTATGGCTTTGGCTGTGGCCATGGCCGGCAGCTGTAGCTCTGATTGGACCCCTAGCCTGGGAATCTCCACATGCCATGGGTGCAGCTCCCCCAAAAAAGCACACTTCACAATGCCTTAAGCAACAGTAATAAGGTCACCCACAAATAATGGACCAAACAAGGTAGAAAGTTACTTCTGTTTTCCATAAATGTCTCAAGGAAAGTGGTTTGTCCAGACCAGGTAGATGGCTCTGCAACATGAGCACATCTCAAGTCCCAGATTCCATCTCTCCTATCGACTCTTTCCCCTGACTTTATGTAGCTTCCTGAACTGTCTATGTGTTATGATGATAACAGAATATATTCAGGATATAACCACTGTATTTTTTTTTATAAATCCAACTTTGGAGACATCGTTAATGTTTCCTAGGGAACTTATGGTTCTACAATACTCTGAGAAATGCTGACTTTAATTATGGATTATCCATTTGTTCCAACCTTTTGGTATCAGGAAAATGACTTAAGTTTGTCACAGAACTTCTTCCATAAAGTAGATCCTCAAAAAAATATATATACATATGTATGTACTTACTAAGGGAAAGAAGGTAAGCAACAGATAGTGAAGACTTCTGTGCCCATTTGGAGTTATAATTTCATTAACTTATAAGAGTTGAAGGATTCATATAGGCTTAGGGCAACAAGTGTAATTCAAAAACAAGACCCTCAAGAGCTTGACCATCAGATAATTGTCACTATTTGGACTAAAATGAAAGGAAGTAAATTGGAAGGGTTGTGTTATATTTATTGTTCAAAAACATCCAAACCAGGAAGGTCGTTTCTCCATTTTTAAATCATATGTGAATTAAAATTGGGGTGGATTTGGGCATTACGCACTAGATGCCCTTTGGAAAAGCAATTCATAGGACTCTAATTGAATTTTCAGACTGTAACGGAGGTAATGTCAAAGTGCCAAAAGAAACAAACGTAGCAAAAGTAAGGGCTCTTAATCCTTAGATTTTTACCAAGGGAAACAAAATGACTGAAAATTCAAGGACAGATGGAACTATTTCTTTTTTGTTTGTTTTTGTCTTTTTGTCTCTTTAGGGCTGCACCCATGGCATATGGAGGTTCCCAGACTAGGGTTCGAATCAGAGCTGTAGCTGCCAGACTACACCACAGCAACACTGGATCTGAGCCTCATCTGTGACATACACCAGAGCTCACGACAACACCAGATCCTTAACCCACTGAGTAAGGCCAGGGATTGAACCCACCACCTCATGGTTCCTAGTTGGATTCGTTTCGGCTGCACCATGATGGGAACTCCTGGGTTGAACTATTTCAAATCATCAAGTTCACAATATGAAGGGAAAGCATAAACATTTCCACCAAAGAAAGGGACTTTTTAAAAAGATTTGGACTTTTACCACAACAGAAAAGACAAAAGGGCGCCGGACAGATTATTGTCTTCAAGTTAGGACTATTACTGTTGTTGCTTTGGGTAAGATGACTGTGCATTTGTGCTCTATGTCAATAACTAATCCATAAGAGGCTATAGATATAGGAAGTCATTTTTGAACAAGCAAACGGCAGAATATGTATGTCTGTTTACACATAGTCTCATGGAAAGGGATGTATTTTTATAGCTAGTAAGTAACATTGCCTACTTACATACATGGACCAAATAATGTTCTAAAATTGTTCCCAGTTTTTTCTTTTTAATTCTTTTTGAAAATAAACTTTGTGCCAATTTTGCTAGTTATTTTTGTTATATATCTTAAATTCTAGGCATTTCCTTAAGATATTAATTTGGAGGTTCTCGTTGTGGCTCAGCGGCCTAAGAACATGACATAGTGTCCATGAGGATGTGGGGTCCATCCTTGACCTCCCTCAGTGAGTTAAGGACCCAGTGCTGCTGCAAGTTACAGTTGAGGTCGAAGATGTGGCTCAGATCTGGTATTGCCATGGCTGTGATGCAGACCTCAGCTGCAGCTCTGATTCAACCCCTAGCCCAGGAATGTCCATATGCCACAGGTGAGGACCTGAAAAGAAAAAAAATTATTAATCTCGTTATGTAACATGGGGAAAAGTTGTCTACCATCTGTGTAGCTGTTATAAACCTCGTATTGCATTCTTTAATCCTATTAGCAGTATTCTGAGAGGAATTGGTTGCATTTTCTTTTTACACATGAGGATTTTTAAAGTGAGACAATTTTTTTTTAAATTTTTTTCTTTTGTATTTTTAGGGCTGCATCTGTGGCATATGGAGGTTCCCAGGCTAGGGGTCGAATTGGAGCTATAGCTGTCAGCCTACACCACAGCCACAGCAATGCAGGATCTGAGCCACATCTGCAGCCCACATCACAGCTCACGGCAGCACCAGATTCTTAACCCACTGAGCCAGGCTGGGGATCAAACCCGCATCCTCATGGATACTAGTCAGTTTTGTTAACCACTGAGCCACTAGGGGAAATCCTACAACTAGACAATTTTAAAGAGCTGACGCTTTCTCAATTCCAGTGCAGAATTGAATGTTGCAAATTTGAAAACAAATCTATGCGGCACCTATACTCCAAGTTCCCATTTTCTGCTGTGTTATATACATTTGAAGAAATCTGAGTGATGTGAGGAATATTTCTTTTAAATGATGCTTTATGTTCATATCCATGTTATTACTTTGTCATACAGGAAGAGCTATCACGAAATTATTAAAATAAGGCTTTCCATTTCTTCAATGGTTTGTTTTTGACTATATCAATGGTATATTTATTCAATGCCATTAAAAGGCCTGCTACATGCTGGGGACATGGTTGTGAGCAAAACAGATATGATTCTTGCCTTCAATGACTGAAAGACTCTTTGGGGCTCTTTTGGGTGAGGCACTATTGTGTGTAGAACATCTTAAGCCAAAGTCAATCATGTACTTTTTTCTTACGATTTCTCAGGTGCAACTTAAATGTATCTTCAGAAAAGTAGATCTATATTGGTTCCCAGGAATGTGTATTATCATAGAAAAACATGGAGCAGCATCTTTGTTTTAGGCCCCCAAACACCAACCTACTGGTTAAAAAAAAAAAAAAGTTTTACTTCCATCTCTCCCGTAATCTAAAGATTTTTGCCTTAATTTTGACTAAAAATTTTTTTTCGGGACCCTCTATGTTTATTTTTAGATTACAGTTGGGAGAAATAAATGTAGACAAGTATATTTTGCCTAATACAGAATCTAATGTGGCATACCTTATTTTATTGTGCTTTGTTTTATGGTACTTCAAAGGTATTGCATTTTTTTTTTTTTGTACAAATTGAAGGTTGGTGATCACCTTGTGTGGAGCAAGTCTATTGGGACCATTTTTTCAACAGCGTTTGCTGCTCACTTTGTGTCTTCATCTCACGTTTTGGCAATTCTTACAATATTTCAAACTTTTTATTACTGTATTCAGTATGGTGATCTTTGGTCAGTGATTTTTGATCTTGCTATTGCAGAAAGATTATGACTTACTGAAGGCTCAGATGATGGTGAGCATTTTTTTTTTAGCAATAAAGTATTTTAAAATAAAGGTATGTACGTTTATTTTATCATAATTTGGTTGCCCACTCAGTAGACTACAATATAGTCTAAATATAACTTTTGAATGCACTGGGAAACCTAAAAAATTCTGTAACTGGCTTTATTGCAGTAGTTGCTCTATTGTGGGAGCTGATCTGGCACAATCCCCCAAGCATGCCTCTAGAGCTGCCTGGACTCTGCAGTTGAGCCTGTTATGACCTGATTCTCATTTATTCTTGACGCAGCATGCAATTTCCAAAGGCCTTGGGACTTCTTGGGGAGCAAGCCTCTCCAGAGTTAAGTTAAACTGAATAAGCAACATGTACGTTTTTGAATTCTTCAAATGTTTGCATGTTCCGAAATGAAAGAGTAGCATCCTTGGCAAATGTGTACTGGGAACTGCCATATTCAACATATTTCTAAAAGAATTTGAGATGTTTATTTTTTTCAAGCCAAAAAAAATTAGTTTTGAAGTTTTGGAGAAACCTTTGTGTTTAACTATCTCTCACCTGCTCTTGGGTTTTACCCAACACATAACTTTTGGTATTCCCTGTAGCTAACATAATACTTGGAATCTATTAGGAAAGGCATTTATTTCTGAAAAGTACATCCGTTGTTAAATAAAATCCCATTAGTAACATCATGTTACAATTTAGAGACAATACTTTCTTGAAGAACTATTGTAAAGATATATGTTATGTAATGCTAAATAATTTTGGAAGTTTACTTATACTGAGTAGTGACAGTGTAGTCATTTTGGTCCATTTTTAGCATCTTGAATTTGAAGAATCATCTGTCATTTCTTCTTAAAATATTTCTATCATCCTTTAGTCAAATCAGCTTCTAGAGTGTCATTTGGATTAACTCACTTCAATGGATTAACTCACTTCAATGTTATACACTGTAGAAGCATGGATATAAAGTAGAATAAAATTTTATATGTTTTATTTGACATTATATATATTTCACAAATAACATTTTTCTTAAATAAGAGGGCTATATTTAAATTGATAGCAATGGTAGACTACACACTTATAAAATCTTCACTGTGACCTTTAAAGTGATGCAGAGTAATAGAAAAGACAGAAATAGGGCTAGAAGTAGAAATAGCCTGTGTAACATGACTCCATGGAGTGCTTAAATGGCTTTAAAATATCCCACATAGAACCTGAAGACATAGTGTGTTTTCGACAAATATTTTGAGCATTTTGATAACTGCAGTCTTGTCTTTTTTTTTTCTTTTTTCTTTGCTTTTTCTAGGGCTGCTCCCATGGCATATGGATGTTCCCAGGCTAGGGGTCGAATCAGAGCTGCAGCCACGAGCCTACACCAGAGCCACAGCAACTCCAGATCCGAGCCATGTCTGCGAACTACACCACAGCTCACAGCAACGCCAGATCCTTAACTTCCTGAGCAAGGCCAGGGATAGAACCCGCATAGTCTTTATGATACAAATAATAATGTTTCAAATTTTCTGGAGTTCCTGTCATGGTTCAGCGGAAACGAATCTGACTAACATTCATAAGGACGCAGGTTCAATCCCTGGCCTCCCTCAGTGAGTTAAGGATCCAGCAGCATGGCTGTCCCAGGTGTAGGCTAGCAGCTACAGTTCTGATGTGACCCCTAGCCTGGGAACCTTCCATGCCTCAGGTGCAGCCCTAAAAAGACCGAAAAAATTTCTTTATAACATCTTTAACCTTCCTTAAACTTCCACAATGAAGCAAAAGTAAAAAAATTATTTCCTACCACTATGTGGTCCATCATCAGAGCATTAGAAGTAACTCGTCAACATAGTTTTCTGAGGCGACCTCCTTGTGAAAATCCTTAGGCATCTGCCTATCTTCTTTGTTTTCCATTTCTAAACTAGCCCCAGAGTCTGATCCCAGAGTCCCCCATGATATTAACTGTCTTTGACATCTTCCTAAATCCATCTTCCTCAGTATGTGTTTCAATCCAAATCTGAACCCTCCTGAGAGAGTAGTATAGACAGAAAAGAAAAAGAAAAAGACTGGTAAAGGGAATAAAAGGGAGAGTGTGGCAGTTACAAAAGTCATATAGTCATTTAGCATAAGCTGCCTGAAACCAGCATGCAAACAAGGCGTGGTAGCACGTACACCCCTCATGCTGTGAGTGGAGGACTCACACCTGTGCCTCTTCAAAGATCCCATGACGAACAGAGTCCTCAAAGGAAACCTCCTAGCATCGTGATGAAATGATGTTCTTTTTCACACTGAACTTTTAAAAAATTTTCAGACATTTATCAAAAAATCATTCTGAGAAGTTCCCGTCGTGGTGCAGTGGTTAACAAATCCGACCAGGAACCATGAGGTTGCGGGTTTGGTCCCTGGCCTTGCTCAGTGGGTTAAGGATCCGGCGTTGCCGTGAGCTGTGGTGTAGGTTGCAGACGCAGCTCAGATCTCGAGTTGCTGTGGCTCTGGCATAGGCTGGCAGCTACAGCTCTGATTAGACCCCTAGCCTGGGAACTTCCCTATGCCACGGAAGCAGCCCTAGAAAAGGCAAAAAGACAAAATAAAATAATAATAATAATTCTGAGAAGGTGATTCTAAGAATGCATGAGGATTTGTGACTACTAGGGAATGTAAACTGGAACAGCCATGGTGGAAAACAATATGGAGCTTCCTCAAAAAACTGAAAATAGAACTACCATATTACCCAGCAATCCCACCTCTAGGTACATCTATGCAAAAAAATGGAAACAGATCATCATAGATATCTGCTGTCCCTTGCTCATTGCATCATTATTCACAGAACCAAAATATGGAAACAACAGTGTCCATCTACATATGAACAAAGATACACACACAAACACACAGTGGAATATTATTCAGCCATGAGAAGAAAGGCAATCTTGACATTTGTGACACCATGGATAAACCTGCAGGGCATTATGCTGAATGAGATAAACATGGTGGAGAAAGACAAATACTGTATGATATTATTTTTATGTGGAATCTTAAAAAAAAAAAAAGTCAAACTGAAATAAGAGTTTTAACTAGCGACCCTTCCCCCCCCCACCGTGCCCTGCTCCCCCCTCCCCAGGCTGAGGAGACAGCTACTACATGACTGACAGCAGCTTTGCTGGCCCCTCCGGGTACCACTGCTTTTGTACCTTCTTATAACCTTGTAGCAACTATATACCTTATGTCCATGCTAGCAGCCCCGCTAACCGTGCTCCAAGCTCTGTTTATCAGTTTCACTTTAGTAATCTCATTTGCTCAGCTTCTTTGGCAGGAGCTCTGTCTCCTCGGGAAAGCGGGAGGGCTGGGACTGCTTCCATGGAAAAACCTTAAGACCTGGAAGTCTTGTGTTGTATAAAAGCTACCGAGAACAAAGACTTTATGCTCAGACTCTGGAGACCACTCCTCTGAACCCACAGTGGTGCTGAATAAACCTGGCTATTCCACATCTCCGAGGGCCACTTGTCTCTTTCCTCTGCCATGGTTTTCTGCAACAAAACTCATAAAAATATAAAGTAGAAAAGTGGTTGCCAGGGGCTGTGAAGTGGAGGAAATAAGAAGAGGCACAAAATTTGGCTATAAGATGAAAGAGATCTGAGAATCCGATTAAAACGCAGTACATAACACTGTATTATATATAATGGAAATTTGCTTAGAGAATAAAGCTTAAATGTTCTCATAAAAGAAAGGAAGGAAAGGAGAAGAAAAGACAAAAGGAGGGAAGGCGGAAAGAAGGAGAGAGGAAGGAAGGGAGGGAGGAAGAAAATGTGAGGGAATGGATGTGTTAATTAACTAGATGAGGGGAATCCTTTCAACAATTATGTATATATCAAATCACCACAATGTATACTTTAAATATCTCACTATTTTGTATGTCAGTTATACTTCAATAAAGCTAAAATTAAAAAATATATTGTGAGTCCAGAGTTCCCTTCATGGCTCAGTGGTTAACGAACTTGACTAGGACCCATGGGGATGTGGGTTTGATCCCTGGCCTAGCTCAGTGGGTTAAGGATCTGGCATTGCTGTGAGCTGTGGTGTAGGTTGCAGACACGGTTCAGATCCCGAGTTGCTGTGGCTGTGGTGTAGGCTGACAGCTTTAGCTCTGATTCGACCCCTAGCCTGGGAACCTCCATATGCTGCAAGTCCGAATCCAAATGTAGACTTCTGGGACCTTCACTGAGTTGAAGGAAATTTAGGGGACTTAGAAAAGTGTCATAATAATGGTAATGATCATAATCATGGTGAAAATTTGTTCCATGTTACTGGCAGCAGCTACATTTTACAACAAATTTTTTTTTAATTATTTTTAGTGATTGTTCTTTTTTTCCATTATAGCTAGTTTACAGTGTTCTGTCAATTTTCTACTGTACGGCAGGATGACCCAGTCACACATACATATATACATTCTTTTTTGTCACATTATCATGCTCCATCATAAGTGACTACACAGCAGGATCTCATTGCTTATCCATTCCAAAGTCAATAGTTTGCATCTATTAACCCCAAATTACCAGCCCAGCCCACTCCCTCCCCCACAGAAAAGAAAATCATGGAAATGGAGTACAACTTTTTTGATGTTAATGACATTACTCCTATTTTGAAGCTCAAAAACTGAGGCTTGGTCAGGCCAGGTGACACATAAGTGCAAAGAACAAGTAGGTAGCTAAAGCTCTTTGGGTATCTAGACCTTTCTCTAAAATCCATGCTCTTATTACACTATAGTTCTTTTTTTTTTTCTTGGCACATAGCTATTTTGAAGAAAATTGACTATATTACACTTTCTATTTTTTAGTTTCGGTATGTAATTAACAATGTTAAAGACAGATTTACAAACTGTCAAGCAGGTGGATGGTAGGTTTAACGTCTTACAGTAGACACGTGAATTCAGATTGAAATTCTTGTCCACTTCACCTAGCTCTCTGCAAGAACAGAAGAGATTGGGATAAAGCAGAACTACCCTTGGAATGCACTTCTAGATTCATTCCAATTTGCAATTGTTGTTGTTGGGTTTAATGTGTAAACTGATCTGCCTGGGCTGCTATAACAGAATAGCACAGACTGGGTGGCTTAAGCAACAGACATTTAGTTTTTCACAGTTCTGGATGCTGGAAGCCCATGATCAAAGTGATGGAAATTTGATTACTGGTGAGGACTCTTTTCTAGCTTGTAGATCTTTGCTTTCTTCCTATGTCCTTACTGGGACTTTCTTCAGCGTGTGTGTATAGAGAGAAAGTGAGTACCCTCTCTGGTGTCTCTTCTTAAAAATGACACTTAGCCTATGTCTGTGAATCTTAGGGTTACCAAAGGGGAAAGGGGGAGAGAAATTAGGAGTTTGGGATTAACTGATACACACTGCTGTATGCAAAATCAATAAACAACAAGAATCTACTATGTAGCACAGGGAACTATATTCAATATGTTGTAGTGACCTATAATGAAAAGGAATCTGAAAAAGAATATATATACACATATCACTTTGCAGCACACCGAAACTAATACCACATTGTACATCAACTATGCTTCATCTTTTTTTGAAGGACACTAATCCTAACAAATCAGGGCCCCGCCTTCGTGACTGCATTTAGCCTTAATTACCTCATTAGAGGCCACACTGGAGGTTACAGCTTCAATGTATGAATTTGGAAGGGCACAAACATTCAGTCTATAACAATAGAGAAGCCTCAACAGCCCCGACATGTCCTGGGTTTTTCAGGAGGCTGTCTAAAAAGCCCTATTAAACATCGTGTCCTGGATCCACGTTGGTACCTATAGTCTACATGTAAATACACGTCCAGATTAGAGATCTTTTTTTTTTTTTGTCTTTTTAGGGGTGCTCCCATGGCATACGGAGGTTCCCAAGTTCAGGGTTCAATCAGAGCTGTAGCTGCCGGCCACAGCAACATGGGATCTGAGCCAAGTCTGCAACCTACATGGCAGCTCATGGCAATGGCAACGCCAGATCCTTAACCCACTGAGCAAGGCCAGGGATCGAACCCAAAGCCTCAAGGAGTCCAGTCGAGTTCGTTAACCACTAAACCATGATCCGCGATTAGAGTTCTCAATTTCTACATGTCATTACCACCTCCAGACTATTACTCAGGAACAGGTCCTCTCTGTGGCTCACAGAGTTTCCAGAAAGAGAGGGGAAAAAAAAAAAAAAAAAGAACTATTGTACTATTCCATGACTCAGAGTTGCAAGCATGTTCAACTATGCCTCTTCCTTCACCCTCTCACAGAGTGCAGGTCCCAGTGAAAATTAATGAGGAGCCCTACTCTAGAGTTAACTGTACTAATGTTTTGAAAACACATATTTCGAAGAGCAAACTCCCAATTGACCAAACTGTTAATACCTGCTTCTCAGAAAATACCAATCACGATAGAAACTGAGGTTTGATAATACGCATTCTGCACTAAAATATTGCTATTCCTTTGGCAGTTAAAGGAAGTACACCAACACAATAAAGTTTTAAGGTGATTTAATTCAGTAACACACAATCTTATGAATAAAAATTATTGACTTTCACTTAGCCCTATTTAATTATTAAACTCATTGCTATAAAATTAGCTTATTGAGTTATTATTTCATACAAGACTGATATATATTTCAGATCATTCTCCATTTTCCAAAATAACTCTTTTCACATATTTGTATCACTTTATAAGTATTTCTTTAACATTCATTGATTTACTGACTTTTATATATTTAAAGATTAATTTTGTTTAGATAAATTGTGAAGAACAATTGGAATTTCTGTTTCTAGAAATAGTTTGATTCACATTAATTATAATAATGACTTACATCAAAGTTAAAGAAACATATTGAACATTATTTTGCATTTGTAGTTCCATTGTGTCTTTAATGAATTTCTAGAGTCATAGTACCTAAATAGAATTTCACAAGGTACTGGGACCATTTAATATAAAAATAAATTTACTTTTGTATTGAATTTTTATTAAGCGTCTGTGGCTCAAATTTTATGTAAGAGAATTCCTTGAACTATGGATTTCTATGTTTTACATACTAAAGTGACACCTATGGATAGAGAGCAAATGAATGTGCCATTTATAATAATGACTTTGTTTTAGATAGAGTTAGATAATACATTTATATGACTTTATTATGTCAGTGGTTTAGAAGTGTCTTGTGTTCCTTTTACTTTGCTTGTTTTTAAGAAACTATGTGTGTGAGAGTCTGCGTGTGTTCATGTATTTTTATCTTCTCAAGTATTACCTAACAGCATTTCAAGGTATATAGTGATAAAAATGTGCCTTATATTTAGTCAATTCACATTTCTTTATGTATACTTTAGGAATATTTGTTTTAAAATGATATTCAACTTTTTTTGACATATTCAAGTATAGGAAAGAAAAGTTTAATGAAAGATATCATGGAACGATTTATGTGCAAAGAGTTCAGAAGTTAATTTTGCTTTATTGACCAAAATAAAATGAGGAAACAAAGATTTACTAGGGTCAAGATATTTGGAACAGAAAATATAACTCTTTATTCTGAAATGCACCTGCATGTTAACAACAGTTTGAAAATCTGAAGCACAGATTTTAAATGAATGTAAAATGAAACTTTAAACTTTTTTATTCCCCGTAAAATCATTTTCAAGGTGAAATGGAAGTTAAGTACATTTAAAGACTTTTGGAGCAGAAAATAGATTTACTTCAGGTGGTACTGGGTAAACTTTCAGTTTGTAATGAAATAGATATTCTTTACTATTCATGATAAGGGTGAATAAAAATGAAGCACTTAGTTTAAAAAAATAAACTGGAAAGAATGTAACACTTTCACTCCTTAGGTTCTTAAGTCATTTTTTTTGTTGTTGTTGTTCTTTTGTTCTGTAATTGATTGCTAGCACCCCCTTTAACCCACCTTAAAGGGCAGCAGGAAATTCATGTTTTCGTTCATCAGCCCATCCCTCTGAAAGGCGTTCGATATTAAAACAGTTTGCAGGGAGCAAAAGCAGAGGAAACAAGAGGCCCAGCTAGCCTGTAGCAAGGTTAGAAGATACACTGCAAGATTGCCTGCAACATTGCATCGAGTCTTGTTCCTGTCCAGTATTTGCATGGAGAGATCAAGTTAATTAGGGTATGACTGTTCTTCACTTTCTATGTGACCTTTTATTCTATCTGTGGCTCTCTAGTTCATGCGGTGTCATAAAGCTATGGGAAAGTCTTTCTAGCTGTTTGACACAAACTGGAAAAAATTAAGCATTGATATTTCCTTTTGCCTGAAGGTTTTTACAGCAGCAAATTACTGCAGCGGCAAAGTTGATGTTGTGGTAGATTTGCTGTGGGTGTCAGAATGTTTCTTTTGTCTTTTTAGCTCCCCGCCTTCCCTGATGATCAGGTGCGACCAAGAGAGTTGTGCAGAGAGGTGGGGGTGGGGGAGGGGGTTCAGGAAGAGGTTACATGGCAGAATTCCCACGAATGCTGGCGAAGGATGAAAAAGATAAAGAAATCTTGTTTTTCTGAACTAGAGGATTCTCTGCATGACTTCCCCACTGTTGGGGTGATGAGCTTTCAGGCTAAGATTTTATTAACAATTCATATGGAGATTGAGGGCAGCGGAGGAGCAGATTCTCACATAAACTTGATCTGTCCATGAATGCTGTTCTCTGTTTGCCCTGACCCTGCATGGCTTAAGACACTGCCTGTGAGGCCAGTGTGCCAGACACAAAGAAAGAAATGAAAAGCAAGCACATTCCAGGAGTCTGCACAAAAGACCCAGCAGTTTCTAGTCGTCTCCCCAGAGAGGATCTTATCTCTGCATGGCCAAAAACCTCTAGAATGTTTTCATTTGTGTACCCAAAGTTTTAAAATTGACATGGCCGTTTATTAGGCAGTAGCCTATAGCCCTGTTTTCTTAGGTTTTAAAGTTTTGTTCTCAGAACTTGTTGAAACTAGAAAAACACATGCAAGGGTGCATTTTGTGAAGTTTGGCTTTAAAAGTCACTGGCCTTGAATTGTTTTTACTTTGTTGATTGGTAGGTGCCTTGAAAAATGAATCCTTTTCAGCTTTAAGAGAAGCCAGAACAACATTTTAAAGCTTGACTTGACTTCATGATGCCTTATGACACTGCAACTCTGAAACTTGTGGCAGAGTTAAGGCGTGAGATGAAATTGACATGGGGGTGCAAGCCAGCCACCCCCATGCTCCTGAGCACAGACAACCTAGCTACATTAAAGAAAGAAGCAAGTGAAAAGTTTGAATGAGACAAAAGTGCAAGGGAGTCAGGGACTTTTAACATTGTAATATTTCAGCAATTATTGGCAGTTCACTATTTTATCTAGATGCATTAAAACAGGATCATAACAAACTATCACAAGATATTTCTTTGTAATTTAATATACTACATTTTATCACCTAACAAATGCACATTCCAGGTGTCAGATATATTAAAGTTTGGGGATAAATATTTGATAAACATAATTAATTCGGTTGCTAAATTACGTGTTTCCACAGATTCTTAAAAATCGGAAAATCCAGATACACAGACTTTTGAATTTTGTGTATGTGTTTAGCTGTTCAAGTTGTTTCAAACTTTTATAGTTCATGAATTAAATAACCAGTAGAGGAATGCAGGCAAATGCCATTAATTATGATAGGCTTTGTTCCTTTCATTTTATAATGGTTTTATTTCCATGAAATTAACTGTTGTACTTAGGCTAATTGTCAGTAATTGGTGACAGAATCACTTCATTGTTTTTCTATAGCATGATACTAATTAGGATCTTTGCAGTATTGGCTCAGCCATGTTCTATACTCTACCTGCTATATTGAATCATTGGTACATAAAATCAAGTGCAACTTTAAAAAAAAATCCATTAGATAAAATGTTTCTATTACTAATTAAATCTTTTAAACAGCTAGTTGTAATTAATTTTAAAATATTGAAATAGAAGGAAGTTTTATTATAGATTTGTTGGGTTCATGAAACATCAATTGATCTTTCGGATTTGAATTGAATCTAGTGGAATCGTCCTTAAAATGTCACAGTTGTATTCCAACTCCTGAGCCACATGCATTTTTATTATTCTGTTTGTGTCTGCAACATTGAAATTAGCACTGCTAAAATGTTTTGGTAAGGTATCTCAGGACTGGATCCATTGTCTTTCTTTTCATGCCTGATAGAGATATCATAAAATATAGCATTTTTTTTTGTTTGTTTTCTAACTAGTTTTTTTTTTTGCCACAAGAAAATGGTTTTTGAAGCACTTATATTTCAAATGAAAATATATATGAATAGTTGTGATTATAAGAGCTTAGTTTTATGCTTTGCTTTTAAATTTAGAAGATTGTGTTCCATGTGGTTGACAGGTTATAAAAAGAGAAAATGAGAGAATATTCTATTTTGTGAAGTGAGGTTTAATGCCGATGGGAGAAAATATTACAACTCTGTATATCCTATTAAAACAATCACAGTCAGTACTACTTTGCTCATTTTTAAAAGAATTCTTCTCATCCAATTCACCTGTGATCTGTATGAATTTGTAAGTTATGGAAGTTTTCTAATACTTTGAGGTATAGCCTCCTTGCTTCTTTTCCTTGTTCTATGGTATTTTTACCAATCCAGTGCATTTTGCAGTTTACAGTGAACTCAGTTTGTTTTAAAAGCAACCATAATGTATAACTTAGAACTTAGTGCCTCACAGTTCTGAAAAAAGTTTTTAAGAAGTGATTAGGAAAATAATTGCCTATTAAAAGGTGAAGATTGGTTTAAGCAGGGAGAGAAGAAACTGAACTCTGAAATTGAAAGCATTCATTGTTAGCATGACACATATGCACCAAATCTGAAATTAAAGAAAACTCACGAAATACGTATCTTGGCAAGGGGAATTGTTTAAATTTTCTAAAGCTGTCAGCCCATTTTCTGTTTTTTTTTTTTTCTTCTTTTTCTGTTCAAGAACAACTTCAAATGGAAAGCTTCACCTTTTGTACAAAGTTGAAATGTTTTATTATTGCAGGATCGTTCTACACTGTACAAAACCAGAACAATTCAATAGCTGGGGTTGGGGGGGGCACAAATGAGAATCTTTCTATCATTTTAGAAAGTCCATAGCAAAGCACAAAAACTATAAAAATCTATGATTGTTTCCTTAAAAAGAGAATCTTTTGATTTACAGCAGTTATTTGAATACCCATTCGGGCTCTTTTGTAATGTGTTGGAATAAATGTACTTCTCCTAAATGAAGAATACTCATGAGGGGGCAGAATTCCAACATAAACTATGTTTAGATGCTGTATCTCAATAGGTGACCCCATAACATTAAACAAAGGTTCTTTTTCTCTTCTCTCTGTTTTGTTCTCTGGAAAATAAATTCCTCAAGGCAAAATTCAGTTTGTTCCTTTTTCACCCTATTGGCAGATATGCAATATATCCTCTGTCTCTTATCAAATATACAGATTATGAAAAATAGACAAGGTCAAAACGGACTTTTAGGTTTAAAAATGAGAAAGTATTCTAAAAGTTACTTTGGGAAGATCTTTTTTTCTTTTTTATTCATCCTGCCTTATAGACTCTGGAGTGTACAATGCAACGGGGGTTTTCTTTCTTGAGGATTCGAAGTGTACACGGAAAACACAAGAGAGGAAATGGGACTCTGGTAATACCGTGAGCCACATCCATGGGCATTTAAATCCTATAGTTAAAAAAAAAACCCAAAAAATCAACTAATAAATCTAGTCTACTTCTCACATAATCATACTTGGCAACCATAAAGGCACTGCTGGAGCTAGCATGGGTTGTAGTCAGCATCTCTGACTTCTCTGGCCCTAGAAGTCTTTTATAATTGTAATCAGTTTCTTCATCACTCCAAGCTGTGCCAAAATCCATAATTAGCAGTAGCCTCATTTTAAAAATTAAAAACAACCCATGTGCAATAACATCAACAAAAAGAAGCACCTCACAGCAATAACTATGTTCTTTGTGGGAACTCACACTATGTACAAGCTGCATTCAGTTCCTAGCCTCTGATCTAAAAGTGCCATTCGGGGGGGTTAATCAACCTCTCCAATGGGAGGTGAATGCACATCAGGATGACCAGATCCCACCCTGGTGCTACCAATCTGTGCTGGTGTTTATTTTACTGTTTTGTTTTGTTTTCTTCTTCAGTGGTGTGCTTGTTCATATCAGAAATAGCCTCACTGTCTTACTGCTAAATATACAGCCCACTAACAAAAGCAGGTATCAATAAATGAAACAAAAATAATCAGGGTACAACATATTTACTCCAAGTTAATGTTAGCTTATATGGCTCAGATTGAGTTCCATATTCCAAGAGACTTGTCTGTTCCTGGGGGTTGCACTCTTGAAGCCCTTGGGAAAGTGGGCAATGACTGCATTAAAAAACGTAACCCATAATAAAATGCAGTAAGACTTGAGGCCCTTTAAATTTTACTTAATATAGAATGTAGGGAGTAACCATTTTCTGTCTTGCAATGTATGCACACATGTCTAAAGGCATATACTACTCTTTCTATAATATCCACCTTTCCTGGGGCCTTAGTCTGTGTCGGATCACATCACAATCTGTGACTTGGGGAAAGTCTACATGGCATCAGATACAGGCCTCAACAAATAAAAGGTGGACAAAACAAGTTCATTAATGCATGCCATGTGTCTTACCTGGGCAGACAGCCATCACCTCCTGCTCTAAATACCTAATGTTTGCAGGTGAAACAAAATTGTGTGTGTTTTTGCTCTTTGTTTGACCTGTTGCTTTCATCTGCAAATCATGATTGAATTGCAAACTCAGTTGCTCTAGAATCCAGGAGTAACCTCCAACTCATGATTATTTTGCCGATTACCTAGCCACCTATCAGCTAAGAAAATAAGTTTCTCTTCTTTTTAAAAACAAAGGCAAGCTACTTAAGATTTTTATCTCCAAGGATGAATATAGAAAAAAAAAATATCAAGCTCTAAATCACACTGTGGGTATATCTTCAAATTCTCTCTTCAAATTACTCAGGCTAAGATATGACATTTATATTTTGTCATATTACTCATTGTATCATTTTTGAAAATAATTTAAAGAAAATTTAAAAATTATAAAGAGATTAGGCACTAATATGTGCTATAACCTTGCATTATGAAAATATAAAAGGGTAAAATTTTATAGATACCCCTGGAGGTACTTTCATAAGGTGTCACATGGCCATGGAAAGAAGTTGTATGAAGACAGAGTTAGCTATATCTGATTCAGTTGCAAAAGGATACAGAGAAAATCTGCCTTTTTTGAAACCACATTAAAAAAAGTTAATTTTGTTTTCTAATACAGTCTTTTCTTCTGGGGATAACTTCTAACAAGCTCAAGATAGGGAATACTAAATGAATGATTACGACATAGAGCCTAGAGTATGGCCACATTGTAAACTGTCACAGGTACAAAAACACCCAAGCAGGCCATGTGATTCGAGTTAACAAACTCGGAGGGAAGTGAATGTAGGCAATTCTTAACCTTCTTGATTTTTACACGTGCAGTTTTGTTCTTTGGTTTACTTCTTTCTTCCTCTGATCGATTCCCAGGCAAAGCCAGAGCTCTTCAGGAGAAGGCTGAGATTATAACAATGTCAGCCTTTGCTTTTAGCAGAGTGATGAGGTTATCAATAATGCATTGGAGATCTCAGGAACCTTGTGCATGCAGACATCACAGCTGCCCGGTATTTATTGTAGGACTTGCAGCTTTGAGCTGAGATGTCACCACATCTGCAACCATTGATGCATTCTCAAGAAATCTTGAGGGCATAGGGAGAGCTGTAGAGATTATCTAACTGAAACATTGCATTTGAGGAGGTGATGCAGGGGTGAGAATGCATCTATGAAATTGCTTTTTTAAAGAAGCCTATTCAATACTCCTCTAATGACCTTTTGTCTCCCCAGCTCCCCTCTAACGTTTATAAGTTTTGTTGTTTTCTTTGACAAGTTTATTCATATCCTAACAGCTTGCCTGGCAGCAGGGTTCATGTTCTGTACTTGGGCTTTCTGGTCACGGTGGTGGCTGAGAGTAACAGAGAGGAGGAATGAGAGAGTGTGGAAATGCAAAGCTGTCTCTTGTTACATTTTATCGATCTCATTCTGGTGTCATTCAATTAAGACAGAAATGTGATGGATAGTCTCTGCACAGATTCCTGGGTTGCTCTCCATCCATGGCAGATAAAGCTTTTGTGTTTTATTTTTGGGTGGGGGAGGGGTGAGGAAAGGGCATGGGCAAGTGGGAGAAATCAAAGATGCTCTGTGATCTGAATTACAAATCAGTGTCTCTCCAAGGAGTCTCCAAAATGTCAAACATACCATGTTTATATTTTCCCTTATTTCCTCATACCCAGAGTACCTCTGTTGATATATGGGATAGAGCACTAGCATTTAAGGTAGCGCTGATCCTTGTTTCTTATTTTCAGCAACTTAAGGGTTTATCCTCATCCTCCTACCACCTCAAGATAACTAAAAATTAGCCACATGGAAAAAGACTGGAGTCAAACTCGTGCCATTTTGAGAAAAGGAAAAATCGTCTCCTCTTTTATGGGCCTGGAATATTAGGTTGTCCTTTTGGCAGATAGATTTTTAAAGCCGGTTAAGATGAAAATAGTACCTGAAGGTGGTGAGGGTTTTTTTTGGTTCATAAATACATCCTTCTTATCATTGCCTATGCCACAAAGAACTATGCCTGAGTTATCTATCAGAATTGAGGACAGTATAAATTCCGATCCTTACTCTTGGTGACATGCTCTTCCCTTAACTGCATTACTTCCTCCAGATTTGCTGCCAGTATTGCAATGGTAGTGATAATAGTTCATGGATGTGAGAAGCTGTTAAACCAACAACTCATGCATACAAAGGTTTTTTTTTTTTTTTCCTAAGAAATTAATTAGTGCAAACAGATTATCACAAAAGCAGGTTATGCTAAACAAACTCCCTTGGTTCTTCCCAAAGCAATACCAGATTCAAAATGAGCATTCATAACTTTACAAGGTTACAGCTTCTGATAATTAGTGCAAACCTAAAAGCAGTGTGGAATAAAAATAAAAGTGGAAGTTTTGATATCAGATGAATATGTTAATGTCCATGCTCCCCTATGTACTTGGTATATGACCTTGGATAATATGCCTCCCTTCTCTAGTTTAAAACAATTAACTTCATCTGAAAAATTACAAAACAGAATTACAGGATCGAGTATGTGGAAATGCCTACTCCATGCTTGTCCTATGTACTTGGCAAACAGGAGGTAACAAACCCATTTACTTTCATCCTGAATCCCCCTTTATGGTTTTGACACTGAGTAATTTGATCCTCTAATAAGCTTGCTCAGTCATTTGGGAAAGGAATGTAAGCAAAGAAGAATTATACGGTTGGACACTACCAACTTTGAGTCAAACGTTTTTCCAGATCCTAAATCATAGAAGCTAATTTACCAATCTGTATGATATTTTACTAAAGAAATTCCCAATTGTCCACTGGAAGTCTGTCCTAAAACTTTGTGGAAGGCTGTCTGTGCATGAGGGCTTCATCTGAATTATATTTGTCAACAATGTTTTAACTATCATGTTTTGACCTTAAAGAGCAGCAGTAAACTAAAGCAGCTATTGACTAATCTTACCAAAGGTAAGGGCTCCCAGAAATAATCTATTTAGGGATTTAAATAATAGTTCAATCCTAACATGCACTTCAGTAAGCTAAACAATACAAACTCTAATTATATCGCTTGCATATGCACAGTTATAGAAGCATTGTTAAAAGTTAAACGTATGTGTGATGCAACTTGGCTCTATTTTTTTTTCCCCTTCTGAGATCATGCATGCTTAAAGAGTGTTTAAAGAAAACCTTCTTCATGAATTTAGGTTTACCTCAAATATACATCCAAGTATAATTGGCATCTATTAAAGAAAATACATCTATAAAAAGGATAGGTAGTAAGAAAAATATTTTTTTTCTCCATGATCAAAATGTAATAAAACATCTGGCAAAAGAAAGGTTTTGTCCTAAACTTTGCCCATTTTTTTTTTCAATCATCTACTTTGTGTGTGCAGCCTCTTAGATGCTTTCTGAAAACTACCAGCACTTCACCTGAAGACATAATGGGCTAACAGAGTCCTGCAGTCTCATACAATCATTCTGCACTCAATCAACATTATAGGGAAATATATGTATTTGTGTATCTGAGTGGGGGATTAATGCAGTCAATTAAACTCATTTCATAGACGGTATGGACAGTGCTCCTTTATATCCTAGGATAATGTACATCCCCCCTCCCCAACCCCCCAGGAAAGTAGGCTTCGCCATGCTGTGTTTGGTCATTCTCCCTCATCCTTGGAGGTTTTTTGCATCGAATCTGGGGGTAGAGTGCTTTTCTACTCTCTTGGGCCCAAGGAGGTGCTACTGAAAAACAACTTTCTAAGTTGCACAATATTCTATGGCTGTTAGACAGAATTAAACTATTTCAGAAAGTAGTCTTAAAAAAGTTACAAGTAATTATAATTTAGAGAAACGGAGACCCTAGCCTGGGATCTGCCTTTATGCCTTATAACTTTCCATGTTCAATTCCAGGAGAACATAGAACCTAATACTTGTGGCAATATCGCCTCCTCTTAAATTTTTGAAGAACGGCTTTCATTGCCATTTACAAGAGAGTGCAGCACCGGTTGCCAAGAACATTTTTTTCCTTAAAACAATTTTTCTCTGCCTACAGTTAAATCGAATTCCTCATTGTTGTTGTTTACTTTCTACCCCTTTAGAGGATCTCTTTTTATTAGAATGTGAGCATTGCGAATCAAAAACAATTGCCAGTGATCAAAGAATGTTTGTTGGTTTGTTGAAGGAATCATGCTGACTCCATACTAAGGGTGTCTTCAGGAAACAGAGTGTTGCTGTATTGTCTCCATTCCTATTTTATGTTCATCAAAGGGATTTAAAGGATGATGCCACCCTTAGTCCCTGCCTGTCCCTTCTCTTCAACGTTCACACTTTACAGATTGCAGAATGGGAGTCTTCTCCACAAGCACGAGGTTTTAAACATCTGCTTTATGTTTATTGTTGAACTCACAGGATGTTCCAGGCATTTTGTGGAGTGCAGTTTCAAACTGATAAGCTGCATACAAGTTAACATTCATGTTTATCATCCTTTTGGGTCTGTCCTTAGATTTTCAGAATCTGATCAGTACCTCTCTCTCAGTCTCTCTGTCTCTACCTTCTTTTTTCCGATTCTTAAAGAAATCTTATATTTTTTGTGTGGCTTTGTGGACATAACAATATGGTTTAGCAAGCAGTCCTTAGTACATATCTCAAATAGATTGTTGTTTTCCAACTTAAGTCTTTTCTAATAGTAGTTTTGTTAATATTCCAGACCAAGACAACTCCAAAGAGCTGTTCTCCAACTGGAACTCTGTTGTAGTTAAATCTGTTTTCTTTGTTGGCTCGTTCTCATTCAAGCTCAACTCTCTTTGTCTTTTATTTTTCATACTTTGATCATCTCCTCTTCTCTAATTATGTTGGCAACTGTTTGGAATCATAAAATTAGAGATTTAGACTTGGCATGAACCCGACGGAGGCCCACAAGGGTTATAATTGCTCAGATTAAAGAGAAAATTGAGAAAATATCCTGCTTCGTGGAAAAACCTAGATGTCTTATTAAAGAATCAACCCCATCAACTTATCTTGGAGTTTGCAGGGCACAGTTCCTTGTCTTTTTCAACTTTCTATCCATGGTGCCTGCCACACAGGAGGGGATCAAGGCATGTCAGTTAAAATAGACATGAATCTATATGTCATATTTGAAGATATCTTTAATATAGGATGAGTTACATTTCATCTTCCCAAACACAGATGTGCTAATTCTGCATTTTTTTTTTTTTCTGCTCAAGAACAGGAGTTTGAATGTTTTATAACTGCATCGTGATCATTCTCTCTTCATTGAGATTCTGATGTCTAGAGGAAAGAACAGGGCCCTATTTTTGTTTCCCCTGAGACCATTTCTAGATAGTTAGTGTTAGCATTAATATTTTCATGATTTTTATATTAGAAGATGCAAGCTTGTTTGCTGAGTAAGATCCTTTTGTAGACCTCCTGGTGGTTTGCTACATATAGGATTGTGATAGGCTATTTTGTAGTAGAACTTTGAGAAATACTATGCTAAGAATGTATGATACACACCCAGATCCCACACATAAAAACATACTCAAGAAGAAAAATAGAAATTCTCCATGATGACAAGCCTCAAACTACTCTCACCAAAGTCATTTACTGTCTCTCTCACCAAAATCCAATTTATCCCTATAGGTGTTTCTGTTTTGTTTTGTTTTCAGTCACTAATGAGTATAATATCAGCTATTTGGCTGTCCACTTGAATTACTCAGTTTAGTATTGAACCAAATTTGTCTCTGACCACTAGGCACAGCAAGTGTTCTAAAAGATGGACTTAGAACTGATTGAATCAAAAGTGTGTGTAAGGGAGGGGGATTATCTGGACAGGCTGATCAATGGGAATAGATGTAACACAGAAATGGGGCCATGCTGCTTTCAACTTGTGACGTGAGAAAAATAATTTTGATGTTGCCGTGCATAATCGGAGACATCTTAAACTATAGGCAGGCACTTCTTGCCTCATTTCTGCCATATTAGACATTTCATGTTTTGTTTTTTTGTTTGTTTGTTTGTTTTGTTTTTTTGTCTTTTTGCCATTTCTTGGGCTGCTCCCGCGGCATACAGAGGTTCCCAGGCTAGGGGTCTAATCGGAGCTGTAGCTGCCAGCCTATGCCAGAGCCACAGCAACTTAGGATCCGAGCCGCGTCTGCAACCCTACACCACAGCTCACAGCAACGCCGGATCGTTAACCCACTGAGCAAGAGCAGGGATCGAACCCGCAACCTCATGGTTCCTAGTCGGATTCGTTAACCACTGCGCCACGACGGGAACTCCTCATGTTTTGTTTTGTTTTGCTTTTCTCCAGTAAAACGGGTTCATAAGACAAAAGCTCACCCACTATTTTAAGCTGAACCTTAGCTGGGTATAAGTATTTCAGGGCTCTGCTGTGTTTGTTGAGAAAATTTATCTGATCATTTTACCCAAGGGTGATAAAGTCCTCAATGCTTATCTCACAAATTCAAGTATCTAAAAGACTTTTTGATAGAAAAAAATGCAAACTGCTATGGATACAGAGACACATACACTTTGTTTACTGGTCAAAAGTTTTCTTCTCAGTATAGTATAATAGTTTTGGAAATCACATTAGTATGATGCTTACGGATTATAAAGTCCAGTTAATAGTGCATATTAACCCTAATGACTATGCCAGATAATTAGGATCTGAATCCAATCAGATGGCAAGGAGTGCCCCACTCATGAAGATCTTCTTTCAAATGGACTCTGTTATGTCTTCCCTTTTCAGTATTCATGCAGCTTATTACTATTTACGGGTGAAAGAAATTATTGGAATGTTGATGCAGCTCAAAATAGACAAAAATAACTTTAAGAAGCAAAACTCCAAAGAACAAACCAGTCACCAACAAATTACCCTGGCGCAGATGTATATGTTGATCCTTTTCATTTTTTTGTCTGTTTCGATTTAAGCCAGTAGCAGTTTACCTAGCAAAGTTTCAAATCCAAAATAAAGTTGAATTAGATTATCTATAATATTGCTTTCAGAGTTAGACATTTATGATTTCACAAATATATGACAAAAAGTCCCCAAACAACTGTACTCTTTTGCATCTTTTCTGAATTTTGGAAAATAGACTTTCTGATTTTTTTTTAAACTAGCAAAAACAAATCAAAGACCTCTTCTGTGAACATGACCCTCAGTGAAGAGAGATGGTGAGTATACACAAGTCGTCACTCTCAACTTAAGCAGCTTGTAATCCTATGAGGTAGAAAGCACCTAGAAAGCAAAGGAAGCTAAGAATTTTAAGTTGGTTCTAATCGCTCAAGAAGAGATACACACGCTATCCTCTTCAGACTTCAGGAGAGATCTGGGCTGTATTTTATGTGATAGGGAGTCGTCAGAGAAGGCTTTTGGAATAAAAATGTTTTGAGAATGGTTGTGAAAAAATAGTGGAGACAGAAAAGATGACAACAACAACAGAGTCTCAGTGAACTCTATCTCTACCCCCAAACTCAGGACCATGGGAAAACATAGATTTTACAAATGGGAAAAGTGGACCCATTAAAGATTGCCCCTGGGTATTATAGAGATGATCTATGAGCAAAAAGAAGATTAATATTCCCTGTATTGGTTCTCCTCTGGCTGGACTTAATTACTGGTTTGATGATCCAAATCAAACTATGTGTCCCAATGAATAATTATGTAGGTATAACATAAAATTGCAGGGGCACTTTTGTATTTGTGGGTGAGTGGATATGTGTAGGGAGACTTTTTTTTTTTACATCTTGCATAAATCCCTGGGAGGTAGCTCTCTGCCAACATTTTTAGGTCTTTGGTTGAATTGAAATATTGCACTCTCAAAATGGCAGAGAAACTTGTGTAATATGCCATAAGAAGTAATAATATCTATGAAACAGACTTCCTTTGAAATTTTTTTCTATTAAAGAATAGTTGATTTACAATGCTGTGTCAATTTCTGCTGTGCAGCAAAGTGACCCGCTATACATAAATATATACATTCTTTTTCTCATAATATTTTCCATTATTTTATATTACAAGAGATTGGATATAGTTCCCTGTGCTGCACAATAAGACTTCATTGTGTATCCATTCTAAATGTAATAGTTTGCATCTACTAACCCCAAACTTTCAGTTCATCCCACTCTCACAGTCCCATGGATCCACTCCTCAATGCCCGCTCCTTTCCAATTTTCCCTGTCTCAGTAAAAAGCACCAGTATTCACCAAGTATCTCAGGTGTAAAACCTAGGTGTGATGTTGGGTTTCTTTCTTTTTCTGACACCCTCCTCGTTTCCATCAGCAAGTCCTGCAGCTCAGTTTCTGACTCTGTTCCAACGTAACCCACTTTCCCCTCCTCTAAGACCTCGGCTCTTCTTTGAGCCCTGTCAGCCTTCATGGAGGTTTCTGCAATCATCTCTAATGGGTATTTCTGTTTCCACTCTTCTGTCCCTTGAGTTAATTTTCCATGTAGCGGTCAAGATGAGTTTTCAAAAGCATAAATTGGATAAAGTCCTCCAGTGGCTTCTCAGAAAACAAATCCCAACTTCTTATCCTTGCTGACTTGCATTATGAGATTGCTCCCTCTACCCTGATTTCATCTCCTCCTACTTCCCCACTTGTGCATCCTGTCCTAGTGATGCTGGCCTTCGTGAAGTTCCTCTAATGAACCATGATCCTTCTAGTCCAGGACCAGGCCCTCTTTCACTCAGCCTTCAGACGACTTTCTCCTGACTGTATTCTGACTACTACTAAACTGTAGCTTCCTCAGAAAGACCTTCTCAACCTCCCAATGACTGCTTCATTATCCTTTCTTTTTCCTTACCCTGATTTATTTTATGTCATCAGCACTTGTCCAAACCTGAACTCATGTTATGTACTTGTATATTTGTTTGTTGTTTCTTTCCCCAGTATAAGCCCCATAAGAGCAAATACTGGCTCTTTTGCTCATCTGTAGCATCTAAGAGAATTCAAGGCAATAGGAACTATTCTATTAGTATTAGTTGCATAAATGTATTAAAGAAAGTGGAACATAGTTTGCAAGATTTCACCTAAATGAGTGAGAGGAGTTCCTGTGTGGCTCAGCAGAAATGAACTCAACTAGTAGACTAGTATCCATGAGGATGTGGGTTCTATCCCTGGCCTCGCTCTGTGTATTAAGAATCCAGTATTGAGATGAGCTATATTGTAGGTTGTAGACATGGCTTGGATCTGGTGTTGCTGTGGCTGTGGCTGGCAGCTTCAGCTCTGATTCGACCCTTAGCCTGGGAACTTTCATGGGCTGCACCTGCAGCCCTAAAAAACTAAAATAAAGGAGTGAGAAAATTTTCTGTAGTTAGGGAGGACCTTGATTTAAACCTCAGTTTGGACTCATGCTTACCTTCTGGTTTCAGGGAAATCACGAAACACCAGAATTTCCTTTTGTTAAAAAAAAAAAATGGAAATAACACTACCTATCAGGATAATTTGTAGAGAGTATTAAAGGTAATGAACATTATAAACACAGTAGTTGGTCAATATAGATGTTTACTGATAATCATAATGATGATGATGATTACAATAAACATAAGAATAATATGAAAGTGCTCTGAAGTCTAGGCCAGTCTACTTCACCAAAGAAACTTAAAGCAAAAACACTCACCCTTCAATTCATTATCACAGACTTCTATTAGGCTCGTGAGTATGTACCCTTGGGAAATGGAATAAGAACCATGGCTTAAATAGTTTAAATTCATATGGGACAAAACAATGAAAAATACACAAGAGAGTATAATCTTCCATTGGAAAAGAAATCGATCCAGTGACCTAATATATCTTTTTATTATTTCTAGGCAGAGCGTGTATGTTTAATTCATAGAATTCTTTAGTCCCTTGATGTTGGAATACACTTAGATGAAAACTGCATTCCTATCAACAAGATTGGATTAAAAAACACACACCAAGGATTTCAGTATTGAAAAAATTTCTCTATACGATATATTAAAGTTCATTGACTAGATTAATCCCCACTTGCACTTTCTGTGAATTATAAAAAGGTGCCCTTTCCGCTGTGCAGATGCCACATGTACATTTGCAGGTGTAATTAGACTCATAGTTTGGTGAGCAGAGTACAAGATTGATTTCAGCCTTACTCACCTTCCTGGCCAGTGTCCCTTTTAGAGAGTACTGCCCAAACAACCATATGCAGGGGCCAATAAATATTAGATGGTAAATACAGTGACAGAATAGTATTCTAAAAAAGGTGGACTGAAGATAGGTCTATAGGTTGTGCTTTCCTTCATTTGGAAATTTGAACAGTATGCAGAATAAATGAGACATATGGTTTCTATAATGGAGAACCAATTATAATTAAGTCATATTTCTTTTTTTTTTCTTTTTTTTTTTGTCTTTTGTCTAGGGCCGCTCCCTGCGGCATATGGAGGTTCCCAGGCTAGTGGTTTAATCAGAGCTGTAGCCACCAGCCTATGCCAGAGCCACAGCAAAGCGGGATCCGAGCCGCATCTGCAACCTAAACCACCTCTCTCGGCAATGCCGGATCCTTAACCCACTGAGCAAGGCCCAGGATCAAACCCACAACCTCTTGGTTCCTAGTCAGATTCGTTAACCACTGCGCCACCAGGGGAACTCCTAAGTAGGTCATATTTCATTGTAGCTCACTGGTTATTATTATTTCAAATTCTAAAAAACATACCATTACCCAAGTAGCATGTTTGTGAATATTTTAAGACTCAAAATATTGGTATAAATTTGTTGCGATAAGGAAGTCAGGGTAGGAAAGGGAGGCATTGATCAGGAACCAAGCTTTGAGTCACCCCTTTGCTTAGATGGGCATATACCTTCACGCTCAATTTAATTTTACTGATCTTTATTGAGCACCTACTCCTCTGGTGGACCTTTCAAGGCTTAAAAATATAATTGCCAACAGTTTCAAACCTTATTAAAGCAACACCTTGGAGCACAATATCCATTTATGTATTAGGGTACAGTCACATCAATGCCTCCACAAAGAAGGCAGGTCAAAGGAAGAAAAGTCTATTCCTAACAGGTAGATCAAAAGTTACATGGTTGAGGCAGTTGCTCATTGGGAACCTTTCGAGGGCAAGACCCCCCTGTCATGTTATTGTTACATCCTAGTTGTCGGTGTTAAGGCTCGTCTTTTCAATAATTAGAAAAACAAAAATTTGCAGCTGGCAGGAAACAACATGAAAAAAGGCACAACATGGAAAAATGACCCTTATCAAGGAACAGCAGACAATTCACTTTGGCAGGAGGGAAGGAAACATTTTTGGAAAGAAGGAGGTGATTTGAGCTCCACAAGATACAAAAGAGTCATGATATAGACTAGATTCTATATCAGTTTGCTATTTCCAGCTTTCCTTTCTTTTTTAAAGTAATATATTTTATTCAAAAGCTTTTTTTTATCTTTTTTTTTTAATGTCTTTTTAGGGCCACACCTGCGGCATATGGAGGTTCCCAGGCCAGGGGTTGAATTGGAGCTGTAGCCACTGGCCTACTCCAACACTGGATCCAAGCTGTGTCTGGAACCTACACTACAGGTCCCAGCAACACCAGATCCTTCATCCCCTGAGCAAAGCCAGGGATAGAACCCGCAACCTCATGATTCCTAGTTGGATTCCTTTCCACTGCGCCACCATAGGAACTCCTATTTGAAAGCTTTTGAACATGACCAGATCTATAATTTTTAATGAATGATCAGTCTCATATATGTAAAATGGATCATTTGAGTCAGGAAAAATAAGGATGGCATTTAGAAGAATATTCTTGTGTGGGATCTTAGAGGAACATGAGATAAAAGTGAAGGTAATGAAGATGAAGGCTTGGCATGACACAGGAACTGTTCAGATGAAAGAAAAAAATGGAGAAGAAAGAGGTAAGGAGGACTCTGAAACTTTGTACCTGAGTAAACAGAAAAATGATTTTGTGTTGAACATATTGGGTACATCTAAAAGATATCTTCTTTGAATTCAGGGAATTTATAATTTTTATAATTTTTTTTTCTTAAGAACAAGGGCAAAATGTCTATAATGTAAAGCAAGTTTTTCTTTATATTTACAGTGGATTTGTAGCTCCTTTGCAACTTTTTAAGTTAATTTTAATTCCAGTTTATTTATTAAGCTTCAAGACATTTTATGTGGTCATATATTTATTCACATATTCCCATTCTATTTTATTTAAGATAATTTAATTAGATTTGATTTCTGGCTGTAAGTGAACTCATGCATTAAATCAAGAATAAGTAAAGACATAACACTGAGTTAAAACCCTATAATGTTGATATTTGAATACCTGTCTTTTTCAGATATCTTGTATATATATTTTCCTTTTAACCCTGCCCTGGAAATTATGATATACTTTTTAACTTTTTATTTTGAGATAATATTAGACCTACAGAAATGTTACAAAAAGGTACATAGAGTTTCCATATATTCTTTTTTATGTGACTTTAATGATTTTTATTTTTTACATTATAGTTAGTTTACAGTGCTCTGTCAATTTTCTACTGTATAACAAAGTGACCCATTTACACACACATACACACAGACACATACACACACACACATATTCTGATATTATCCTCCATCATGTCCATCACAAGTGACTAGATGTAGTTCCCAGTGCTACAGGATCTCATTGCTTATCCAAGTTTCCCTATATTCTTGACTCTGCTTCCCCCAACATTAATCTTCTGTAACCATAGTCCTATTATCAAAACCAAGAAACTAACATTGATCGCTGACTGATTTTAATACTATTAGTCTCTCAATAATTTTTATAAAAAATTAAAATGTATATAGAAAGAGTATTATAGCTTATTATTTATATGTTCTGAATGCTCTTTTAAGCTTTTAATCCACGGGCACTAATGTGATGGGCTACATACAATGTTAGCCAAAGCTATGAATACAACCTACTGTAAATGATGCTAGCAGTCTATTATGGCATCTTTTATGCTATTTATTTAGGGTTCCAACAAACAACTTTGACCATTTTACCTGATATAAGTGTTTGCAAATAATAGAAGTTTGCAAAAAACAAAAAATGAAAAGTTTGAAAAAAGGGAAAATGACAGTATTGCTGGCTGTAAAATGTTAAGTTTAGTAGTGGCTGGGAACACCATCAAGAAGATGGTTAAGACAGGGAAACAGATCAGTGGGCAATTAAGGACCGATGGAAATTATCTGACATTATTAAGGGCATTATTCCTATCCCTGGAGCCTAGGAGGAGTGGCCAACAATCTGCAAGGAAAAGGAAATGAGATTTATGTTTGGTGAGGATTTTTATATCCCTCTAATAGAATTTTCTGAGGGGCTGAATTTTTGGCTTGGAATCAAGCTATTCCAGTGGGACTTCCAGCCTTGTTTTACCACCCACCCTTGTTAAATACCCTCATCCATCCAATTGCTCAAGCCAAAGATCCAGAAGTCATTCTTGACCCCTCTTTCTATAATTTCCCAAGTCTGATTCATCGACAAGTACTATTACTTTTACCTCATAGATATAGTCTTAAATCATCTTATTCAGTTCATCTCCATTGCTGCCACCCCAGAATGTGGCTTTCTCCTCTCATATCAGAGCAATTGCACTAGCACCCCAACTGTTTTCTTGAAATTTATTCTTATCCCTCTCTAACCTTTTCCCCATAAATAAGCCGGGTTTATATTTTTTAAATCATAAATTCCGTCATGTCAGTTCTCCCTTAAGACTTTCCAAAGTCTTCCCATTGCACACAGATTGAAAACTTTCTTTAAGAAAAAAAAGACCCCAAATTTATCCAGATAATGGAATATTACTCAATGCTAAAACTAAGTGAGCTATCAAGTCATGAAAAGACTTGAATGTATATTACTAAGTAAAAGAAGCCAATCTGAAAAAGGGTTACATACTATATGATTTCAACTTTATGGCATTTTGGAGAAGATTAAACTATGGAAACAGTAAAAAGATCAGTAGTTGCCAGGGGCTAGTGATGACTAGGAAGAGCACAGAGAATTTTAGAGTGGTGGGGCTATTCTATATTTTAATACTATGGTATGTGTAAAGACATGTATTCACTATCATAGTATCATACATGCACCATATATGTATCATATAATATATGGTATGAAACAATAATGGTTGATAGATGTTATTATACATTTGCCCAAACCCAGAGATTGCTCAATGCAAAGAATGAATCCTAATGCACTTGGGTGATAATAATGTGTCGGTGTAAGCCCATCATTTGTAGGAAATGTTCCATTCTGGTGAGAGATATTGATAATGAGGGAGGCTATGACTATAGGGGAAGGGAGTACTGGGAAATCTTGGTACCCTCCACTCAGTTTTGTTGTGAACCTATAGCTGCACTAAAACACAAAGTTTATGTTCTTAAATGTCCTAGAGGCATTGCATAACTGATTGCTGCCTATCCATCTAAACTCATTTCTGCTACAGCTAAGATTCCATGGCCAAGGGAGAAAAAGGGAAAACCTTCTGTCCTTCTCCATCTAGGCCTTGCATTGCTCCTCCACCATCTCTCTAAGGGCAGTTTCTAAAACACAATATCAAAGTTGCAGTAGGCAGAAGTTAGGATATAAGGAAGTTCTCCTTTGACTATTGTCTTCAGCTGGCTTACCACTATCTTAGGGTAGGTAGTCAGTTTAATCTCTTAGGGTGCTTTTGGATGCACATTAGAGGTCCCCACTGAGGACAGTCAAATACACTTCCTGTGCATTGGGGAATAGGTTTTTTTTTTTTTTTTAGCTGCACTACTGTCAGCTTGCATGTTGGGGGCATCTATTCCACACACTCTCATGCCCTCCACAATCCTCCCAAGGGCTCCTTTAGACAGTTCCTCTTCATGCTGGAGTTATATAGTTCCATGGTTCATACTCATACATTCTTTGTAGTAACAAACTCTGGACATTCAAGCAAATATCAACCTTGTGGGGAGCGCTCCTTAAATCTGACGCTAAAGCAGATAGCTCATCCGCATGTGTCATTGGTCACTGTCCAGTCAGGAGTCAAAGTCAAGGTGTGCCTACAGAAACTGCTTCACTAAAATTGACTGGAGGGGAAGATTTGCGTTCCTCAGAGAAATCTTCTTCAGAAAACCCTCTCACAACTCCTCGTTCCAAGCCTTATTTATAGTTTCGGTGTGTTCAGGGTCACCTATTTTGATATTCTTACAAGGAGGTCTGTCTCAAAACTTACTTAGTGATCTGCTGTCTCATAGGCAGTTACCTTAGTAAAGAACTTTTAATGTTGTGTGTTGATATTTACATAAAATTGATAAGGTCTTATATAAAGTGACAGTTTTAACTCTCTGACTTTTAATTTGCTTTATCAGATTGGACATTAAAAGGCATTTCAGTATATAAAAAGAAGTCTAGATCACTCATATCAAAACACTTTTAATGGAAACCAAAATATTGAATGCATTTATAAAAGTGCACTCTCGACATTAAGTGAAAAATCCTACATGCACATGTATTAAGCATTCCTCATAACCTTATTTTCATCTTTCACATGGTTAAATATAAATCTCCAGGAAGGGATGAATCTAGATATCATTCTTTTAAGAGACGAAAGATATTTGTTTGGTGATAAATTCACTAAGGGAAGCCCCAATTAAAAATGTCAACTACAGCACTTCCTTGGTAATTTTAAAGCATGTTGCTATTAATCATGTGTTTTAATATCTAGAATTCACAGTGCTGTAATGATTTGTCTTTAAGGAGCTAAAAAAGTACAATAAAACTTGTGATTAAATATCTCAGTCAGCAAAAACACCTTGTAATTTAGCTTAATAGTAGTGTTTTATTAATTTCAAAGTTGTGATTTTGGTTGTAGCTTACTAATATTGATTCCAACAGCTTATCCAATCTTTAGAGCTCCTTTTTTGGGGGGGGACTGCACTCACAGCACATGGAGGTTCCCAGGCTAGGGGTCTAATTGGAGCAGTACCCTCTGGCCTATGCCACAGACACAGCAACACAGGATTCAAGCCATGTCTGCTGACCTACACTGCAGCTCATGGCAACACCAGATCCTTTGCCCACCAAGCGAGGTCAGGGATCGAACCTGTACCCTCATGGATACTAGTCAGATTTGTTTCCCTTGAGCCACAACAGAACTCCCCCCTTTTGGTTTTAAAGAACATATTTTATCTTCCCAAAGGAGAGCTAATCAGTTAACTTAAAAAAATCTTAAAACTTAAATGATATTTTATTTGAATATTCTTACTCTTCACTAAAAATAACGTATTTATTTCTAACATAAAGAAGTAATCTATAAACGTATACTATTCAACAGTTTTTAATAAACTCAAAATACCTTATTCAATCCTTTTAATGCACTGTGATGCCCTTAAACTATTCAGTTGGATATTTAAACAGCTGATGCAATTCAATGAAACAATCTCATTGATGAATTTGTTTTACTATGTGAATAGTCAAACTCATAGGATAAAACTGTTCTTATAGGGAACGTTACCTATCTTTGCTTCCAAAAGTAAGTACCTCACCTGTTAGCTGAAGCAAACCAAGTTAGCATTTGTTTTCGGGAAGATACTTGTTGCAGTAGTTCCAGGGAACAAAAGCCATAAACTCATATCCAAAGTATGCAATTTTCAGTTGAGAAAATTCAGGAGACCTGAATTATTCCCCAAATAATGATATAGGATTGTATTTGATATTGTTAACAACTGCTGCTTCATACATTGGGTTATAACCAAAGTTCCCAGAATTTTTGGAGGTTAAAAAAATTTCACTGAGTGTTTCATTCCTGAGAGATCCTATCTCAGGAGGCATCCACTGCCCTGGAAATAAGATCAAAACTCTTCACCATGGCCTGTAAGTCCTTGAGCAGTGAGTTTCCTGCTCTTCCATCCCAGCTGGCCCCAGATCCTTCCTCCCTTGATCTCTGGCTATACTATTGCAGTTCTGGGCTCCACTTACTGTTTCCAGTATGCTGAGTATCTTTCTGCCTTGAGTCCTTCACATGCTAGTGGAGAAACCAAATGCTCTTCTTCCCATGGCTAGGTCATTCTCATTTTCTAATTCCCATGCCACACATTGCCTCTGGAGACCTTTCCTCTTGGCCTTCCTGACTACCTTTGCTATGTAGGAACTTTCTCCTCCTCATTCCATTATTTTTCATCATAGTATGTAATCACTCTTTAAAAATTTGTAATTACATGTTTAGCATTTGGAGCATTGCTAAGTAGCCATGCTGCAATATTTGTTGAATGGATAAATGACCTTGAAACCTGGGAAGGCACAAAGGCAATGAAAAAAGTTAGTTGAATGAATGAATGGATTTAGGACTAATGGACTACTTGATACAAAATGTTGTTAGTATCCATTGGACCTTATGAGTTATTTCAGAAAATGTTTTTTGAGAGTATGCCTCTATTAAATGGGAATCACATCCCCAAAGAACAGTTGCCAGTTTATTACAAGTTTTCAGGGCATATCATATTAATCTTTCAAATTGTTATATAACTTTTTGGGGTCTGAATCTATGGAAGAAATAACACTCTCTAGAAATACTGTCAGGTGCCAACATTTAATCAGCTTTTTTGGCAAGTAAAATATAGGCTTATATGTCAATGTTTTTTCCATTTTCAAAACAACATATCACAGTCAAATGTATACAATTGTAGTGGCTTTTAATAGCAAGTACTATAATACTCCAAATACCTCAATTGTATTTTTCAAATTAGGTAGAAATTCAGAAGTGTGAGCCAGTGCACTGGCTCCTAGCAATAGATTTGAACTTGAGGCTTTACTATGAAGAATAGTATCAACTTAGATATATATTTTTTCCTAAAACCATAATGACACATATTTTTTTTGATTAGAGAACTATACAGCTTATATATTGGGTTTCACCTACAGTCCAGATCTACAATGAAAGTATATGAAGTTTTTATTGTTCACTCAAGGCATATTATGTTTGCTATAGGCCTATGATTTTGTGACACATGAAATATTAAGTATAAAGTTTTGGTATTAAAAATATTTTAAATTGTGACTTTTGGAAATTTATTAATTCAAGCTCATTAATTTTATCAAAATGTAATTTATCCAATGGAAAAGTAATGCTAAATTATACTTGGTAAATTTGGTAAATAAGATTGGTAAAAAAGATTTCTTTAAAATCTCTTCAATATATAGTGCCATTTGACATATGGAAATTGAGCTTCCATGAACAAATTTTAATAGAAAAAGGAAAAAGAAATTACATTTTAGTTTTAGTTGTTTATCAAATGTTGACGAAAAATAAAGAAACTAAGAAAATACGGCTAGGGATTCTGAGCTTCCTTTAGGAAATTCTGCATTCCAGACAACCTTGGATAGAATGTGAAGGATGAACCCATTTCTGAATTGAATATAAAACTTAAAATACAATGTTAAATACTCTGTCAGGGATGCAAGTCCAAAAGCCATAGTTTTTAGGAACTCCTTGTATGGCTTCATAAACATTTAAAAACAGCGTAAGAGTTAAAATCAAAACTAGCAAATATATACAAATCAGTACACAAGTATTCTTAGTTTGCTTGCCTGCATTTAAATGTAAAGTGATACTCATCTTCCTTTTGTGTTTTGGCCCACCTACCTGAAATAATTTTTTCACTTTTTAAGAAATTGTATTGTGAATGGCCCGAGGTAAGCTTTACTCTAAAAGGCTCTGTCTGTCCTAGTCTATCCTAGGTGTCTTTCTTCTGAGCTGCTGCAATAGGCCTGGCCTAGGAAATTTTACCTTCCACATTTTGAATTTGCTCTAAGTTCACAGCAGTGGGGCATGATGCAGGGTGGGGAGAACATGATTTTTGCAAATTATCTGTAGGTATGGTGCCTGACCAGTTTTAAAATGGTAGCCTGGCAGGTAGGTAAGAAAGAAAGGGAACACAGTTAGATGCTCTCAGTGGTGAAGACCATAAAAAAGACACACAACTCAAGGGTAGTCCCATTCACAGCTATTCAAGATTAGCAGAAACTGAGTTCTGGAGGTGAGATGGATGTCTCCTAGGCAGTGACAGACATTCTGTCTAGAGACTTTGACATTGGATTCATTGACCTGTACTTACTTATGCAAGAAATATAGCACTAAAGACACACCTTTTTGGTCAGAAACATTTAGGAACCCCTAAAACATACAAGAGTACCTGCACATCTCAGACTTTCTTTATAAATTGTGTTTGAGGAAAGCCCAGCCCTAGGAACCACTTTTGATTGACAGAAAGGGAATTGTGTTAACATTAGTGACAATAAACTCACCGCTGACTAGTGATAGAAAAACATGTCCTTGTAATCTTTTGCAGAAATAAAAAATACTGAAATACAATTTGAATTGGATTTTTCTAAGTGGAGAAAACTTTCCCAAAGCCCAAACTTTCAGGGTCATGTGATTTGCATAAATGACATACTGTTTTGCTAAGACAACCAAAAATTATTGGATTTAAATTTGTTATCTTTAATGTGGAACAGGTTGAATGAATTTGAATAACAAATATATTTTAAAAATTATATCTGCAAGACTTGTAAATTGTGCTTCTCTTAAAGATATTCATTTATTATATGTTTGAGAAAATCATAATGCTTGCAACTGATGTGTAAAAGGAAAATATCTTCATTTATGAAATAAAGGAAAAAGAATTCATTCAACTACCATTAGTATTGGTGTACAGTGGCTTATCTTGTGTTTTCACATAATGTATGAATGTAAAGATTATCTTAGTTTTGATATTTAAAGATACTTGAAATGATGGTTCTATTATGTGTAAATGGAATACGCAATGACTACATTTCTTTTGTTTACTGAGCTATGCTTTGTGCAAGAGAACTCCTAAAAGCAAAAATATTGATAATTTTGAGGCAAGATAAAGTTGAACAGAATTAAATCATTTATTGAGAGATAAGAGAAAGAAGGCCTTTGAAATAAAGATTTCATATACTAACTTCAAAGTAGGATTCTCATTGTGTGTACCTTTTTTTTGAATATCAAGATGGTTACATGGTAATGTCTTGCTCACGTCAGAGTCAATGAGAGCGAATCCTTTCTTGTAAGGTTTTCATTGTTTAAAAAGAATGATTTTTTAAATGCAACTTTAACAAAGAGTAAACTGTTAATTTTTGGTTGGGTCCTATGTTGTAATACCAGTTTAGGCATGTTTGCTTTAAGTGATCATGTACACTAATTAGAAAGAAAACAATTCACCAGGAGCTGTATCAAATACAGCCCTGCAAATGGCATGAGCTTTTTCCAAGGATCCATATTGTCCTTGGACTTGGCTGTTGTATTATACTTTAAATGGAATTGATTGTGTGGTAGTAATGAAAGTAACAGATTGATTTCTATCCAGTGTTACAAAGAGTAAATAGAAAAATGTTCCTGTCTTGACCTGCATTCATAACCGATGGGATTTGCTGGCTGTAGACCCAATCCTTAAGAGATAAGATGCAAATGTAATAAAACTGGCTTCAAAGTTTAAGGATCTTTTCAATGCTCATCAAAGATGTTTCTTTTTACATTTAGATGTGTTGTATTGATTAGATCACAATCACCTAGGAAATGTTAATTTCTTTAAATGCTATTCATAATTTATCATGTAATTAGCATTCATATGTGCCTTTATAAACATATTAAGATTATTGAAGTGGAGGTTATAACAAAGTGGTATACGTTTAAATTGTCCTTAAAATTGAATTGCCTTTTTAAGTGAATGATAATGGTTTAACTTTGGATTAATTCAACTCATTATTTTTTGTTAATAAAAATTGTCTATGGAATAAATTTTTATATTAGGTAAGGTATAATATTAGTATATTTAATAGTGCATTGTAATAGTGCATTGTAGCAGTATTTTTTTCTAAAGGACTATTCCTGCTGAATATTCATTCAGAAATATCATTATATTATTTATTTAGATATGAAATGCTTGTTTCTAAGAGGGAAAGCTTAGTCTTTTTACCTCATTCTTTTCCTGATCATTTAGAAGATAAGCAAACATGAGTATTATAATACATTTTCTATTCCAGTAGTTAGGAATGTATAAGACTTTTCTCCTATTCACCCTTTGTAAATAAAACTCAGGCCCACAAAACAAAGAATTTAAAATAGGAAGTACAGTTGGGAACTTCACTTTGCTATAAATGAAGGAATGCAAAAAAAAAAAAAGGAAAATAGTAACAATTCATTTGTAAGCAACAGTTTCTTCACACATTATGTGACTTTTTTGGGATTTGTTTTATGTTTTGGGTAAAACAGTTTAGTGTAATGATGCCTAGATGAGACAAAACAAAACAAAACAAAAATTAAAAAAAAAAAAACCCCAAAACAACTAACACATTCGAGTGCCGATGTTTCTCAGTTGTGGCTTCCAAGAGCCCTCCATTCTTCCTAGCCCACTTGGTACCCTGCAGGTTGTGGCAGACAATTCACAGGAAAAGCTCAGACATAGAGCTTGCACGCTTCTTGACTCCATTTTAAACCTTTTGTTCACACCAGGGTGGCATTTTTTCACACTGCATGTGGCAGTTTTGACTCCTATCCAACTTGTCTTAAAAAATCAAAGTCTGTGATTTTTTTTTTTTTTACATCCACAGGGCTGCTTCCTGAACTGCCACTGCTGTTTGTGTCTTTTCTAGTGATTGGTGCAGAAGTTTATAGCAAAATGTGTTTTAGGGAGGGGGAGGAAGAAGAAAGCAGTATGAAAAATGTCCTGACCTAAAAACACAGGAAATAAACTTCGAATAAAACAGAGCTTGACTCTGCAGAGATCATACATGAAAATCAAATGCACTTACCACTATTTTAATTCTTTTTTGTAGTATTTTGTTGACTATACACGTTAATTAAAAATATATATTTAATGATATCACTTTCAGATTGCAAATGCCATGTTTTAAAAAGCTGGCATGTGATTGCAAAACGAAAATCTCATCCTTGCATGATTATAGTTACTTTTTCATATTATTTTACAATATACAATGAGTGCAAATGAATTTCACTTTAAAATATCGTCGTTCAGCATGCCTTACTATTTGATTTTAAGTTTAATCGTGAATAAGATAAAACCTACTTTTTAAAAAATAATTTATACTAGGAAACACAACATTTAAATAATTTCTGTATCAACTTCATCATTCCTAAAGTTTTCTTCTTTCTTCTATGTTTAATTAAAAATATCACTTTCCTCCTCATTCATTTCCTTCATATTTTCAAATAATAAATTACACAGGTGTTGCAAATGAATTACATGAGGCTAAACTTATGAAATAACAGCCAGAGGTAGAAGGTTTCACCAAAGGCAGAAGGTGTATATATTGCCATGTTTCTATAGAGTAATTAATAGGAAGTATATGAAAACTACGAGTAGGAAATCTCTATAGATGATCTGGCAATAATAAATATATATGCATTTTTATCCTGTCCTTTGGAATTCTTATTTTGTTTAAAGATTATCTTTTATTCGTATAAACAAAAGAATATAAAATATTCTAAAAATATTCCCTAGACATGATTTATTTCAGTATTATTTTTGTAGGGGGTATAAGCAAAGATTTCTATTTTGACCAACAAATAAATAATGATTCTATGATTCTTACATTTTCTGAAGCTATAGAGTAGTCACATTCTTTTGTTTTTAAATTACTATATTTTGGACAGTAACAATTCAATCACAACATAAAGAGAGATGAAAATTCAGTTAAGAGAAGCCAATATTTAATGCAGTAATAAGCATTTGTTAACAAACAGTGTTAACACATTTAAGGTGAAAGAATCTTTTTGCATATTTTATTAAATGTTTAGCTACAAAGCCAACTTAAGTGAAATCATTTTAGATAATTCAAGTTGTAGAGGTGATGTATAGTTAAGTACCATATTATTGTGCTTTAAGAAAAAATATGTAAGAAGAGTAGCTGTCAACTACAGCTTTAATGTCTTCTTCTAGGGAACAACTACCTAAATGTAGTACATCTGAATCTTTCATTATAATATTAAAATACAAAATGTATCCGTTATATTGAAAAAGGCCTCAATTTAGATTTTAGAGTTTTCTTTTACTTTCTGGAATAAATAACAAACTATGATTGACACGAACGTAACAGAGAAATGGCACTTTATTTTAAGGTTTGTAACATAGATGTGCTAGCAGACAGAACAGCCACTTACTTTAACAGATAGAAAACTACTTCAGCTCCTATGATGTATTTGAAAATAAAGCAAAAAAAGAAAAAAATTCATCAATAAGTGAATCCAAAATGGTTAGTGTAAATAAAACTCTAAAACAAAACAAGATGCAATGGATTTTGCAGTCTGGGATTTTCTTGTGATGCAGTTACTTTATCAACTGCAATTTTTTGCCTGTCTTTTAGTTAATTTAAAATCTGTCCTTGTTAGAAAAAGAAAGGAAATAAAAATTATTTGTACTTGAATACAAAAGTTTTATAAAGATCAAATCAAATCCTGTCACTAAAAAACAAAACCAATGACTAAAAGCAAATAAAATATACAAATAAACACATGCCTGTGTAATTGAAATTTAGTACTAAGCCCTAATTTAAAACCTAACAGCATCTGGAAATCTACCAAACCATTTGAAATTAAGAATATAAAAAAGACAGAAATAATCATCATCCAAAGAAATTTAAGTGTATGAAATAAAATTTACCTACTTTTGCAGCTCATATATTTGTTGAACAAAAGTATGACTTTATTTCATGTGCATGCCAAAGAAAGTAGAAATAGATTTTACGTATCATTTTTCGTTATCTAGCAAACTCCAACTTTTATTGCTTTAAGTTTCTTATTTCCTACCCTCCCCGCCTATTCCCTCCGTTTCTTCAGAGTCTCTTCTGTCCAGGATTTCTTCTATTTGAGGTGAACAAAATAAGACCCCCACACAGACCCACACAAAATAATCACCACCCAGCTGAAGAGAAATAGGTTTTTCTGCCTTTGGTCTATCCTTATATGTTAATAAAATCAGCTTATGCATTCTGCCACCAAATTCAGCTTGGAAGTAATCCTCTGCTACTTAAGGCTGGATGAAAAGAGTGCTCATTGTGAATTATATTTCATCTGTCACAATAACCTTCTTTATTCTGTCATGGACCTCCCCTTTGCCTGTGGCAATTAGAAAAAATAGGTATGGCTTGAAGGGTGAGGTAGTGGTTTTTAAAACAAAACAAAAACTGATACACACAGACAATGCTTCCAAAGCAATATACTGAGGATGAGCATATGAGGCATTTTGAAATGATTCTGATTTTTGTAAGGACTCAGTAAGAGAATACACTTTAGAATGAGCAGGTGGGGGGCTGGCCCTCGGTTAGAATGTTACTGATGAAAAGCAATGGATTATAATTGTATTAAAAATGAAATGTCAAGAGTATATTTTCCTACTGTATACTTTCTAATTAAATCATGCCATAAGACACTTATTATTATAAATAAATGGTATGGACTTCACCTGCCAAATTAATATAAGAAATGAATGTGCCTTTAAGTATATTTCAATACTCCAGACTAACAATTTCACAAATATTTAAAAGGGGAAAAACAGACAAATTTTTTTCCCTTAACAGAGCTTATCAAACATTTTATTTAACTTAAAATCAATGTGATTATTTGATTTACTTACTCTTAAAAATCACTGAAATTACCTTGAGGCAGTTCAAGTTCACCTTTCTGGAATTAAACCTGTTAAATGATAGACATCATCTAATCATCTTCTTAAAAAGATACCTCAACTTTTTGGCTTAACAGGATACAGTTCTATCACTTCTAGTTACAAATGAGTTAAGCTAGAAGATCTTAAAAAGCGATCAAGGGAAGAAAAAAACAAAAACAAAAACATAGTTGACAAAAAGAAAATGCTCCTTCTAGTACCAAAAGAAAGTCACCGCTGATGAAGGAACTCGAACAGTCATCAGAACATTTGGATAAAATAAAAGCACATAAATAATTTAAGCTAACACAAAATTCATAAAATCTGAAGAAAAAATTCTTAAGACTAAAAGGAAAACCTTTTGGCCCACTGCACAGGTTGGGCACAAAAGTGCTTGCTAAGCTATCTATTTCACACATGCAACGACAGGAGGTTCGATATTCATTCGATCGATGAGTGAAAAGGCACAATGGCAAAATCAGACAGACTTCTTTTCAAATACAGATCTCCAATGTCCCCTACAGTCTACAGATGCACGGCTGGTGGTGTGGCTCAGACGGAGCAAGGGTTACATCAAGGCTGTTCTCTGGACCGTGCAAACAGTCTAGACCAATGACCTGCAGCATCATGCCCTTTGAAGAAGAGGCAAGTTCGGTCATGATGAAGAAAAATCAAGGCGTACCCCCTTTAACAATAGGGAGCAGCTCGAGGCTGCAAAGAGGTAAGCAGGGTACGAAGAAAACGGCATCTGCTTCCATGGTTACAGGCCAACTATGAGAACCTTGCTTTTCAAGGGAGTCTGTTCTCAGGCTCCCTCACGGGGTATGTCATGCATTATAAGCAAAGGCAGGTTGAGTTGAAATCCGCATAGTTATTTCAGAGTAAAATGATACGGAGCACATGGCTGGCAAAAAAAAAAAAAGTCACATGACTGTTAAGAACCAGACTTGGACTATTTCAGAATAGAATTTTTTTTCTTATGCCAGTTTAAATAAAGCGAGTAAATTTGTATAAAACAAACAGTGATGATAAATATGATTTTCATTTCTCAGGCTGTCTGTGAGCAGAGGTCAAGGGTCAAGATAATACCCCTCATCCTGTGGCAGGACCATACATACAGCCTATTGTTAAGATAACTTTATGATGAATATGCCTATTTTTGCCAGACTATAAGACAGAATATATGTTCTTGTGAATCTCTCTCTCTCTCTCTCTGACGTGATTCTCTTTGATTTCCTGCTCTGGATCTTCCCAGGTTTATGTTCATTTCCATGGTCAGTTCTCATGAGGGGAGGTAGGAGGTTTGGTGAGAAACTTTCTTGGTGTGGAAGTGAAAGCTAAGGAAGGGTGGAGTGTCCTCTGCCTTTTGAAATATACTTATATTGAATTCAAATCTATGTCAAAATCATTAGTCTCTGACAATAATTCTGTTTCTAATTCATATATGTATATCTTATTCATTGTTTGATATATCGGTCCCATAGCTTTTTTTCTTTTTTGTGGGATATTTAGTTATTAAACTTGGATTTTTTGATATGATACACTAGCAGCTAACACTATGGAATAAAAATTTGACAAATATAAAATGCAGCATATACTGTAATATTTAGTATCATCTACTGTAATAATTTTGAAAAATGCAGATATGAATGATTAACATAGGTAAAACATTCTTCTTACAATGTACCATATCTGAATACTAGAAGAGCTCATATTTGGTTTTCTTCCAATGACATACAACTAACTCTAGATGTACCACGCAATTTATCCTTTGAGCAATTTTTGATTGCAAGCATATTATTAAAATTAGGGAACAAAAAAGGAAAGACGGTTCCAGAGGGCAAGGTATAAAACAACTTTCATTACATTTATTTTTCAGAAGCTATGTATGTCGCTATAAAATGAACACCAACCATATGGCCCTGTGTATGTACCTATTAATTACAAATACTTACCTCAAAGGAAAATTACCTTGTAGCTTTACAAATGCGATTAAGTGTTGATGCCCATGATAGCAACAATTTTGTGCTCTCAATCCAAAATCAGAAGGTAATTTTCTGATCTGCTTCTCCATACTGATGCTGTATGTTGAGCTAGGTTCATGGCTAGAGGTATGCAAGTGGTTTTGTTTCTTTCAGTGTGATGAGATGCATTCATTTCTGTGCTTGCATAGGGAGGATAGCATATAAGGTAAAAATTGAACTACTGAAGTGTTGCTATTTTAGTATATAATAATCCATACACTGTTAGAAGCAATGTCATGTTATAGTTTCTTTAAAAAATTTACGTACTGTTAAGATAATTCAACATCAGTTTCTTTCATGAGACAACAGATCATACTTGCTGCCAAAGGTCAAATGCCAGCTATTTCTTTTGTGGAAAAGCTACCTCTCAATTCTCCAAAGGAAAAACAAAACAAAAGCAAATGCACTTAGGTTTACATATTGCATGATAATTTGTGGCTTGTGGTTAAAGAAAAAAGAGGCCATTACATGAAATCTGTTGCAAAATAGATGGCTGGATTCTTGGGGTTTTTGTTTGTCTGTTTTTTCAGTTAACATTTAACCATTAGTCTTGCTCTTTTGTTTTTCAAAACATATTCAATTTTATAAATATTTATGTGTGTACACAAATTACACTAACTTGCCAAATGTGGATATATGTTAAACACTTGAGACATTCTCATAGACTCAGATTGGTGGTTATTAAAATGCTATTATTTTAACACATTAATATGCAGGTAGACATTTAGTATTGAGTATTTAGAGGGGAAAACAACAGCTTCTTTCCTTAAGAAAAATTCTCTATATCTGAGGTAATAAATAGCTGTGTGATATATCCATACTACATATAGTTTGCATCAAAAACTCCACTCAAATAACAAGATGTGTTAGATTTAAACATTCTTTAGAATTACACTTTAGAATAATTAATTATACTTTGCTCTCCCTGTGGCAAATTTTTTAAAAAAAGAACTAAAATTGGCCTTGCCTACTGGAGACTTACTCATATAACTAAGATAAAAGGATTACAATTTTCAGTGACTTGGTGTCTGATAGTGCTTTGAGTATAGTAGATGCTCAGTAAAATATCTCTCAAATAAATAAACCTGTATTTGCATCAAAGCATTAATTATCTAAATATAATTCAATCTCATGAAGTGTAAGGCGGAATCTTCTCTTCTTACTTGTATATCTTTCTTTACCTTTTTCTTATGACCTTTCTATACAAATAAGTACTTTTTGTTAGTTATCTGTGATTGCTGAATGCCAGCTACGTGTCTAGTGAGACTAGAAGTGTGTAACCAGAGCCACATTTTCCAAATGGGATTCTATGAAACACTATTATTCTGAAAGATGCTGCTAGGTGTTCTGGGACAAAAAGAAAAAATCCAGTGGTCAAATAAGTATGAGAGAGGTGCTATAGTAAACAATGTTAAATAGATTTGTCATATGAAATACTTTTCAGGGCATTCAAAAAACTAAGTATGTAGTATTGTCTCTAAGAGGGGTGTATACTTGGCTCTACTTTCCAAAGTTATCAATTTTTCATAAAATACCTATTAACTTATATGCATATATGCACTTACTTGCCTTTTTTCATAAAATGTTTATCAACTTAATATGACATAATTTCAATGATATGCTGAAGCTGGCTAAAACTAGTCTGGATGAGTCAATTATAACTATTCTTTCCTAAATTCCATTTTGAAGAGGCATCATTTTCTTGCTCGAAATGAGCTATGGCAGGAGTATTTGCTCCCTAGAAATCAGCAAAGACTATAAATCAAAGCTCCCCCCAGCCTTTGTGTCAGAACTGGTTGTTAAACATTTACCAGCACACCATTATCTAAATCCTCTCTCACTTCATCTTTGTAGGTAAGTTATGACCACTAACAGGTCAGTATATTCAGAAATTTTTTTATTTATCAACCTGTCTAAAACATAAAACTATTTAAGTCAATTATGAATTCTATACCTAGAAGAGAGGGACAGCAATGGAGAATAAGAAAGACCGATTTTTCTAAGCTTTTATGTCAACAAGTAGTATAGTTTATCTTTCTGACTTCCCTAATTTACCTGATTAAACATCTATATTTATTCCTTTATCTTTTTTTCTAACAAAATATTTATATATTTTGGTATATAATTGTCTACATTTCTAAGTGAGTTCCTGACAACAGATTTCTGAAAATTGCTGGACAGTTTTTAAATATGTCTTTAACTTAGACTCACTTCATTATCATCAAATTTTTATGAAACTGAGATGAGGTATCAAGAAATAATTTATGCTTTTGTATTGCATGTCATTTAATTTTAGGCATTTTATCAATTGTATTAACTCATTTGACCTCTTGGGTGAGATTATTAGGAGGACATAAAAATGGAAAATCTGTGAGTAGAGAAATCAAAATATGCATTTTTGAGAGACAAGCCCCTTGGTTCCCATTTAATCTCTTATATATTAAATTACTGTAGTAGGTTATAGCTAAAAATATTTAAATATGGTTGGGTTATAAGTATAGATATTTGGCTAATAAATGACCTAGAATCATAACTGGATTCTTTTTTGCCCTTATTGCTTGAAGAAATGAGTTCTATGGTGACATGTTTTGAAAAGTCTCTGGGATCTATTTTGTGACATTAAGTAGGATGATTTATATAACAGTTCTAATTTACATTCCCAATCACATGCACCCCAAACACTATGCACTTCAGTTTATATGGCTCTCAAATTAGTTAATTAGCCTGAGTGTCTATTTTGGGGCCAAGTATTGTGCTATTCACCAGGAATTCAAACATGATTAATACATGATCTTTGTCCTTCTGGAGTCCACAGTCAAGTGTGAAAAGAAAGCAGCTTAAATGGGCTGGTACCATGAGGGAAAACCTTCTGAACTTAACTCTCTCTACTTCCAATCTAATATACCTCTAAATCATGAATGCCAAGAATTCTACACATTTAATCCTGGAATCTCATATATTTTCTGGATTCTACTCTCAGTACATAATATGTGTCACAGAGTGTTTCATATTCACAAATACAATTATGAACAGTACAGTCAAGATGGCCAGAATGTGATTCTTCATATACACTCAAGTAAAGAGTAAGTGGAAACAGATAAATTACAGAAACTAGCTGAACATCCTATTTACAAAACAAGGAAGCAGTACACATAAAGTCAAGATGCTCAATCTACTATTATCATAAGACAAACATCATTATCATATGATATCATTATAAGATATCAGACATTCAACTTAGATGACATTGTATGTGTATGAAAAAAATGTGTGTTGAATAGTCATTAAGATATTTCTCATAGTTGGAAAATATTATATTTCATGTTTGTTGTCATTTGAATATACTAATATCATATTAATATCATGCTTCTGAGAAATTGAAAGCCAATCACAAGTTGTAAAAGGCTTTACTTTGTTGTCACATCAACTATATTGGACATAATACAGTTTTAGCTCTGGAAAAATCTCTTCTCTATGCCACATAACCTTCAACTCTTCTTTCCTTCAACAATTACTTCATAATTTTGAAAACATATTAAAGCAAAATACTGACACAGGAAAGTGAATTATTTAATATATGGTATTTAGTGAAAATTATTATGATTTTTGATAATTTATAAGCAGTATTTATAAAGTTATAAGCACTGTGCCTTTCATTTTTAGAAGGAAAAGTAGTCCTTTGATATGTTGCCTTTTTATAAGCTATCTTACATTTTCATAACAAAATATTACTTTTTAAACTTTTAAATTTTTAAACTTTTTATTTTATTTATTTTTTTTCTATTTCTTTGGGCCGCTCCCGCGGCATATGGAGGTTCCCAAGCTAGGGGTCGAATCGGAGCTGCAGCCACCGGCCTACGCCAGAGCCACAGCAACGCAGGACCCGAGCTGCATCTGCAACCTACACCACAGCTCATGGCAACGCCGGATCATTAACCCACTGAGCAAGGGCAGGGACCCAACCCGCAACCTCATGGTTCCTAGTCGGATTCGTTAACCACTGCGCCACGACGGGAACTCCCTAAACTTTTAAACTTTTTAAGTTTCTATCTTGAATATTTAGTTCATCTTTCTGGACTTAACTCTCCTCCCTTTTTAAAGTTTTCCTCTTCTCTCTGGAACATCTTCAATTCTGCTTTTCCCTCCTTCTTATCCACTCCCATTCTTTTCTGTTTCCTTTATAATTTTACAGAGGAAAAAAAAAATGGCAATGGGAAATTTAAAAAATATATACAGAAATCTTCACACTCTAAAACTATAGTAATTGACTATGAAACTACGCTCTGAACTTTCAACCTCTTTTTTTAAAATGATTTGTCTCTATTTTACAAAATGCAAAATAAAACAACTTCTCACCCTTTCGAAAGGGGAAATGAACTTCCCGCTCTTTCAGTTGTTCATCTGCATCATAAAGGTGTTTATGTGTTTATTATAAACCATATTTAGACTCCATTATTGCCTTGCTTTACAAAAAGTAATGTTTGTTATTACTCACATAAGATCACCAGAAGCAATTTCCCTTAGTTACCATGTCACAGACGTCATATTTTTGTTGAGTCAGTTCTACTTAGCTATTGTGTGTGTGTGCATGTTTGTGTGTTAACCCCTAGATGTTAACATGTGTTGAAATAGGCATCTTTCAATACCTTGTTTATACGGATGGATACCAACTATTGTGCTTGCTATAGTACCTTGTGTTCGCTTTAGTATTCTTTTTTCTCAAAGACATGAAAGAATCCCTAATATGCCCAAAGAATGCTCAGATTGGTGTTATTCAAAGAGACTTCCTTTAAACGTATTTTTTTTTAATTTAAGGGCCAGGAGTTCCCGTCATGGCGCAGTGGTTAACGAATCCGACTAGGAACCATGAGGTTTCGGGTTCGATCCCTGCCCTTGCTCAGTGGGTTAAGGATCCAGCGTTGCCCTGAGCTGTGGTGTAGGTTGCAGACGCGGCTCGGATCCCACGTTGCTGTGGCTCTGGCGTAGGCTGGCGGCTACAGCTCCGATTAGACCCCTAGCCTGGGAACCTCCATATGTTGTGGGAGCGGACCAAGAAATGGCAAAAAGACAAAAAAAAAAAAATTTAAGGGCCATATTCATGGACCTAAACTATGTTCCTTTCTAATTCATATTTATTATAACATTTAGAATTATTTATAATAAGTAATAGTAGTAAATTCTTTCTTTCCAAGGGTACCATTTCTATATGACTCTTCTATTGCAAGATATATGTCTCATATATTATGCTATATATATTCCTAGATCTATATGAAGGCAGACAGATGTATATTCAATTTTGTATCAAGTGAACAGTTAGCTTTCTGATTACTTCAAATCATTTGGGGGTGTAGTTAATATTTACAGATTCTGATTCAGGTTTCTAGGATGGAGTCTGAGATTTTACATCTCTGATAATTCCCCAAAGTGGTGGTGAGGGGAATGGTGCTGGTTTGCAGAACAGAGGATGTCAAGTAGTTAGAGGACTCCTAACAAAGACTACAAGTTTTGACTTTACCCCTGATTCTGATCATAATCTAGAGACACATACTCTTGATCTTGCTCCTCATCTATAAAATGGGTGGAATCTTATTCCTCCCATCTCTTCATGAGATTGTTCTGGGGTTGAAATTAATTTAAAGAGTGCTTTATAACAAAACAGTACAGGAGAAGGTAATACAGACAGATATTTCCTCTGATCCTTTGGATATTATATTATATATAAATGTTTTTGTCTTTTTGCCTTTTCTAGGGCCACTGCCGCGGCACATGGAGATTACCAGGCTAGGGGTCCAATAGGAGCTGTAGCCACTGGCCTATGACAGATCCACAGCAACACGGGATCCAAGCCATGTCTGCAACCCACACCACAGCTCACGGCAACGCCGATCCTCAACCTGCTGAGCAAGGCCATGGATCGAACCCACAACCTCATGGTTCCTAGTTGGATTCGTTAACCACTGAGCCACGATGGGAACTCCATTGGATATATTTTTTAAACCAATGACCTAATTTCTATTGATGTCTACGCATTTGGCTTGAAAGGATGGACCCAATTTTAAGGTTATCTTCTAACAGTTCTTTGTTCTCATTTTTCCTCCTCTTTTTGTTCATTCATTCATGTATTCATCCAAAAGTTATTTATTTAGTAGCTGTGCACCATAAATTTTTCCAGCTTCTGAAGATATAATTAATGCCTTCCACTTCTACTGTTCTTCATTCTCTCAAATAATTTCATTTATTGATTTCACTCTATGGTTTATTTCTCTCTCTCTCTTTCTTTCTCATGTCAGTAGATTGTTGGGATCATTAATCTGGAGGTTATATTTTCTTCTCTTTGGACTAGTTATATCCAGTTCCACAAATATTTGTTAATTTCCTACTATATGACAGACTTTCTGCAAAAGGAATATACAATTGAAGAAGTTACAAAAGGTATAATCCTTTATCAAATTATTTGTATTCTATTTGGGGAATGGAATACTTCACAGTTTCTCAAAGTAATAGCTCTTCTTCACAGTAGTACAAGGCAGGATGTGACTAGTGTCACCAACTTTGAAAAGCTATGTGAAAGGAGAAAACCACAGCTGATTTGAGGTCTCTTAAAGCCTTCTAAAAGATGGCTAAATTGTTAGAGAAAGAGATAAGAAGAAGAGGGTAGATATTATAGACGGAGCAAAGCATACCTTCCTCTCTCTTTACTTTTGTTTGTGTTGAAGGACTGAAACAAATAATTTGGCTTGGGTAAAAAGATCTTAAAACATTTTTTAGGTATGGACGAGATAAAGCTGAAAATCCTCATAGAAGTCTTACTGTGGTGGCCTTGAAAGCCAGCTACCCAAGTCTTACTTAGATTGGGGGAGGCCTGAAAAAACCTTTGAAAGTTAATGTTGATGCTGGCTTTTCTACTGTGCATTCAAAGTTAACCTTAATTCGAGTGTATGGAATTTAAATACAAATCAACTGCATGAACTCAGTTCATACAGAGCAGATTGGCAACCTCCTGGTAATCTTTCGTCAGCTTTCATCAAATTGGCCTAGCATCATTGGCACAGGTAATAGACTGTGTAGGGATGCCTGGCTGCTAGGTAAGCCTGTTCACTGACCTGCTAGTATGTGGACCTTAGAAGAGGCATTCACCCCTGTGAGTCTCAGGCACGTTTCCTTAATGGTAGGAATAATAAACTCCACTTATTTTCAGAGGTCATAGTGAGCGATAAATTTGGTAAATAAATTTGAAAATGCAAACTCTGAAAGTATAAACGTCTGTATAGATGTAAGAATTCCCTCTTGAATGTTTCTACTCCTTCCCACCCCTCTTTGGGGTAGGGTGTTGGAGGGAATCATCCTTTCTGCCTCCTTTTCTTTCTCCTTTAAATGAAATGCCATCTTTTGACTCTATCATTTTAAGACTCACTGTACACTTTTTGAAAACACATCTAAGAACCGACATGTCTTACCTGTTCTTTTTTAAATCCCTAAATTCGGGAGTTCCCATCATGGCTCAGGGGAAATGAATCTGACTGGCACACCCATGAGGATGCAGGTTTGATCCCTGGCCTTGCTCAGTGGCTTAATGATCCGGCCTTGCCATGAGCAGTAGTGTAGGTCACAGAAGTGGCTCAGATCTGGCGTTGCTCTTGCTGTGGCATAGGCTGGCAGCTACAGCTCTGATTCAACCCCTAGCCTGGGAACCTCCATATGCTGTGAGTAGGGTGCTCAAAAAAGGCAAAAAAAAAAAAATCCAAAAAACAAACAAAAACCCCTAAATTCATCCACATAGCTGCTCTTTCTCTTTCTTCCTGTAGTGAATTTTTATTCATGTGTAGATCATACTAATTACGTTATCATTCTGCCCTTAGCTTACATGTCACTTCTTGAGATATCCACCTCTGACTGGCTACCAAACCCTCCGTGGGATCACTCACCATCCTCCTTTATTTGCTTTATGGCACTTTTCATTACCTTGAATTACTTTCTTCTTGTATTTGCTTGTATATTGTATGTCTCTTTAATCAATGAGATCTTATTAGTTCATCATGTGACATGACACTGTGGTGGGAACTGGTGACGGGAACATAGAAACGAACCAATGTGTGTGTCCTTAAGGAAGCAGACAGGAATAAATCTTGATAACAGTCATCTCTCTCTCTATGTATAAATGTCAGGTGGTTAAAAAGAATGCATTATAAAGAAGAGAGCAAGCTGAAGGATTAGGCAGGAAAAGTTGTTATTCCATTCTATGTTAGATATTCAGGGCAGGTTTCCAACTAGGAGCTACTTATTGAAGGACAAGGGGACAAGAACATATGTAGGCAAAAAGTGTCCCAAGCAGTTCCAATATTTTATTCCTTTATCTTTCTCTCACTCTTCCTTTTCTTCGTTTCTTGCCCCCACCCCCCTCTTTCTTCCTCCCTCCTTTCTTCCTTCCTTCCCCCCTTCTTCCTCTTCCTGCTGCTCTTTTCCTCCTTCATTTCTTTCTGCTTACTTTCCTGTCTGCCTTCCTCTTTCTTTTCTTCTTCCTTTCTTTCTTCCTTGTTTGTTTTTCTTCTTCTCTTCCTCCTTTCCTTCATCCATCCTTCTCTCCTTCATTTTTCCTCTCTTCCTTTTCTTTCTTTCCTCCTTCTTTTATAACATTTGAACTATTAATTTATTGTTTATAAATAAATCTGTTGACAAACATTCACTAGCCCATTTTTTAGGAGATCATTTGAAAAATCACTGCAACAGTCCAAATGAGAGATGATGCTGGCTTAGACCAGGGTGGTGGTGAAGGAGGAGATAGGAAGTGGTCAGATTTTGGAAGGACTCTTCAAAGGAAGCACTGACAAACAGCTATGCTGAATGATTGAGCAGATTGTTGAGAAATTGATGCACTAAGGATGCCTTGTAGGTTTTTAACCTGAGTAATTGAAAATAGAGCTGCCATTGATTGAAATGGAAATGGCTTTAAGGAGGAACAGTTTGGGGAGTGAGTGTCAAGAATTTGTCTTTGAATATATAAGGGCTCAGATATTTATTAGGTCTATCCAAAAGGAGATTTCTTGTGGAAAGTTGGATATTTGAGTCTGGCACTCAGGAAAGGAGTCTGGAATAGAGATATCAATTTGAGCATTATCTGCAAAGAGACTGGTAAGCCCCTGTTCTTCCTAATCTAAATGGATACTAGTTGCAAATCAGTTTTTTAAGGTTTTCATACAGAGTATAAAAGCAATGTCATCACATAGCTATTGCATCTTGTTGAGACGACTGAGTCAGATGGTCTCGAAATGTTTTTTAATAATATGATTTCAACACTTAAGTAACATTTACCATGAATTGATTGAAGCCCTACTTGCTTTTTCCCCAACTCAATTTCATACTTAATGTTTTTTGCTTCTTGGAACCCATCTGCTACCATTATCGCATCTAAAAATCAGGTTCCAAGACCCAGAACTGCTTGCATCAGAATTAAGTGTGTGTATTTTAAAATGCAAAGTCCTGCATTTAAATATTAAATCATTTTAGTCCAGGGGTCCAGGAATCTATATTGTTATTTGTATGCACATGAAAATTTAGCCACTCCTGCTAGAGTGTGTAAATAAAAGTATAACATCTTTTAAATCTTCTTTTTAGAATCTCCCACTGCATTTTAATGATTGTTTATATTGTTTACATAGTTAAGCCTTCCCACTCATATTCTAATTGCTTAGATTAGAATAGAATTGATTTCAATCATAAAGATTAAATCATTTAAATCATTTTAAGTCAAGCGACTTATTGCAAAACTAAGTTTAATCATTCCTTTTTTTTTTCTCTCAATAAGTGTAATTTTAGGATATCCTACAGCTTTAAGATATACTGTTCAAACAGAAAAACTTGGTTTCAATTGTAGATATTGAATTGCTGTGGTAATTTTAAAATTTACTATTTCTGATTCTCCCTGTTCTAGGCATATAATAATAGAATTGTATTGCACTTCCTAGTCCCCTTGTGATTTGAGTGGGGCCAGAAAAGAAGTAGAGGCTAATAAGTATTGTACCTGGGTTCAGAACCTTTAATCACCAGTGTTTCTTCCCCTGTTTTGTGTCTTTCCTGTATGTACTTGGAATGGAGCCTGCCCCATTATCCCACTTACCTGAGTTACTACAATTAGCAGAGCTCCTCTGTCAACCTATAATAACCCTTGGTGTGAATGAGAAAGGCACCTTTGCAATTGTAAGCCACTAGGTTGGAGATTGGTTATTACTGCAGCATGGTCTACTTTCTCTAGCAGAACTGTGTTTGCTTGGACCTCTTAGTTCCAGTTCAATCAGCTGGTATTGAGAATTGACCTAAGCTAATTTGTTCTTCAATTGTCAGGGACCTGTCAATATTTTAATCTGTGACAGTAAGAGATAGATAGGAACTAGATGTCTCTTAGAACTTTCCCTAGCAGATAGATTGTTTAAAAAATAGAGCAAAAAACAAACACACAAAAATGTTACAAACCAATTTCTGCAAATGCACACACTTTTTATTAACAAAGAAGTACAAAATCCATCCAACAGCCTGTTCCAATAATCTGGGCGTGGTCCCTGTTCTCTTGTCCTTTTTGGCTGGTCCTCCAGGACACAGGAAAAGTGCACAGCTGAGCCACACAACATATTCTTGTGTCAGGAGAATGAGCCCTGTAGTAGCACTAGGTGAAGGGGCCACCGTCTAAGTTAGGGGGTGGGTAACAAGCTAAATAGAATTCTGGGAATAGGGTGGCAAAAATGTTAGCCTCTTGGCCTCAGACTGAGACTCCTGTACTTTGTGCATACAGTGGGGAGATGATTGCCTGCTATTTCCAGTCACACACCTTCATCACCATTGTCTTGCAGATGAAATAGTGTCACACCTTTCGTAAATAACTAACCGCCCACATAGACTTTCACAGAGCAATATTTGGAAATTCCAAGCATTTGTTACAGTTACCCCTAAAGGGCAATCTATTGATTAGAAACTTCAAATTTTAACCAACTTAGAGAATGATTCTCTGACTAGAATTCTTCAGATCCTAACTAAATTTTCTAGTGTGTAACGATAAACTAAAGTACTTCATACCATACTAACTGGAATATTTAAAGTAAATTACAGGCACAGACAGAAATAATCATGGATTTTAGGTTTGTTCCCCTATTTTCTACTAGGAGTATGAAAACATAAAACTGACCAGGAGCATACAGTATTTCACTTAACAAAATAAATCTATTAGTACTTGATTTTTAATAGTTTGCTTAAGACTTTGTTCTCAATATTTTTGTTATTCATCTTTGTACTAAATAGATTAAGACTTATTTGTAGTTATTTAAACCAAAAAAAAAAAGATTAAACTATTTACATATTGTGTAGAGTCTTTAAAACAAAAATAGACTATATTGACTTAAAATGAAAATCTCGAAACACTGGATTGTAAGTTTAGATTTTGCTGTCCTCTTTCTGCATATTCATGGTCTGGAAAGGAGACTAGCCTTCTTTAATGTTTCAGTTTCCAAATATTTTGCCAACTATGAATGAGCTGGGTCAAAGGAGGAAAACATTCTTCCTACAGCCTACATGAATATTCTGCTGTTTGGAAAACTGGACTAGTCCATCAATCATGTTGTTAATATTGTAGATTCTCACAGAGTTGAAATATAGCTTGTAAAACCTCATCAGTGAGCATATGTTTTCCAAAATTTTCACCTCATTTCAAATTATTTCAGTTACTGCTATGGATAAATAAGTTCTGGATGTCTATGACAGCAAATAATATTGGTAGGAAAATGAATTGCAAATAGAGCATATGAAATGACTTATTTTTAAAACATCTCTAAAAAATTTAGGATACTGTTTTAAACATTAAAATTTTAGACATTAGGCTTATTTTGATGATAAGTTTTAATCTTCACATTTAAATATAAAACTGTATTTATTTTTATTTTTTATTTTTTTGTCTTTTTAGGGTCGCACCTCTGGCATATGGAGGTTCCCAGGCTAGGGGTAGAGTCAGAGCTGTAGCCACCGGCCTATGCCACAGCCACCGGCCTACGCCACAGCCATAGCAACTCCAGATCTGAGCCATGTCTGTGACCTACACCACAGCTCATGGCAACATGGGATCCTTCACACACTGAGCAAAGCCCCATGGATACTAGTCGGGTTCATTAACCCCTGAGCCATGAAGAGAACTCCTAAAACCATATTTTAAAAGTAGCATTCTACTAATAACCCCTGTGATTCAAAAATATTTTTACATAAAACTGGAAATGTTAAACAAATTAATTGATGATATTTTGTAGATTCACCTGTGTGACAGTCTTTTGTCTCTAAAATATTTGTGGTATTCTGTAAACAACTATAAAAATAAGAAGAGCAAGAGCACAATTTACTTCAATGTCAATTTACATAAACTTAACTTTGGCTGGACCTATTAAACATTTTTATTAATTTTAACCCCTGTGAATTTTGATGTTGGGAAGTTGTATACTTCCACATTTAGAAAGCAGACCTATAATCAATTGGATTGGTTTTTATAATCAATTGGATTGGTTATTCTATCAATATTTATTGATATTATTGATACTATTATTGTGCAGTAATTTTTAGGGAAACCAAAAGGATGTCTACTTTTATTATAGGGAAGATGGTTCTAACTGACAGCATGTAAAGAATAATCTTTAAATTTTTTAGTCTCCCACTGTATTAAGAATATTTTGATTTTAAGATTTTTTTTAAATAAATATAAATTGAACACTTTGAATGTATGTTAATTCACAGACATTTTTAAAAGTTTCCTCTTTGTTGAGGTATAATTGAAATAAAATTGCAAAATATTTAAGGTACACATTGTGGTGACTTGATATGTGTATATATTGTGAAAGGATTCCCTCATCTAGTTAATAAACACATCTGTCACATTGCATATTTATCTCATATTTAAACTTTTTGTTGTTGTTGAGTACATTTAAATTGTACTATTTTAGCAAATTTCATAGGCATTTTTAATGATGACCATATCTTGATTTATCTATTTTCCTTTCAGGTTACTGATCATTAAAATGGTTTTGTAAAGGAATGACTCAGAAATAACAGTAAGTCTTACTTATTCGAAAGACATTATCATTTTATTATTGTGCTATAACATATATACAGTATGTGGTGATTTTTTTCCCTTCTAATTTTGTATGCCAGTGCAGGGAATAGAATGTGACCGGAAAGCCTAGACCACAAAGTATATTTTTCTGTGAAGCCAAAATATTTTTAATTAAACTCCACTAGTCAATAATTTTTGGATTTGGCAAGTTTCAGTGTAGTCCTGTTTTTGAGAAAAGTCAACAAAAGTATTTCCCTTCTAATTCAATATCCTTTTTTCCCAAAACAGTTTTTCTTTTTGGTAAAATACTTACGAACTCAGTATTTTGACAGTAACAATAACATACTCTGTTTCTTTTGCTGTGCTGAAAATAATTATTTTTATGCTGGACTTAAACCAGCCGGAAGATCTTATTTAATCCAATGAAATAGGTCTGATAATAACCGTCTTTAAAAATCGACTTATATGACCCTTGTTAGTAATACACTTACATTACTAATATTTATATATTACCATTGCTGTTTCTAACTATAAATCTCAATGTTTCATATTTATAATAAACTATTTTGATCAGCCATATGTTTTCTTCTGAAACGGACATATATCATATGCAATGGACTGGATGAAATATTTTGCCTTTTTTCATGATTCCTTAGAATAATTTAAAATATCTCCTCTGGCAAAATTATCAACCAGTACTTTCATAAAGTGCTATTTTCATGCAACAGATTTACTTCCTCTCGTACATTAAGATATACTTTTTTGTTTATAACATTTCTTACCTCAAGACAGCTGATACAAAAAACTGCTTAATAAAGACAGCCTCAGAAATAAAACACAGGAAAATACTGTTAAATTAAATACTGTTAAATTAAAAACAACTGGTGAGGAGTTCCTGTTGTGGCTCAGTGGGTTAAGAACTTGACATAGTCCCGCCAGGATTCAGTTCAATCCTTGACCTCGCTCAGTGGGTTAAGGATCCAGCATTGCTACAAGCTGCAGCATAGGTCACAAATGTGGCTCAGAGCCAGTATTGTCATGGCTATGGCATAGGCCTGCAGCTGCAGCTCTGATTCAACCCGTAGCCAGGGAACTTGCATAAACCACAGGTGCAGCTGTAAAAAGAAAAAAAAAACAGTGAATTTAAATATGTATATTTAAATATGTATATTTAAATATGTATATATGTTTGCTCACATAGTAATGTACACACATAGAGATTATGTGGATATACAGTAATATATCATTATATATTTTATAGATATGTAACTACATATTTTATATAAAATGATTATATATAATAGATTTAAATAAGTTTTATAAGTATATATGAGTAAATTATGTAGGTATATATGACTATTTAAATATATATAATTATATAGACATAGAATTGTAAAGGCAATATGTTGTGAAACTGAAAACATTGCTGTAAGAGAAAGTTACTAACCTTTCCTCCTTTCAGTTTCTTCCCTTCTCTGAGGTAGCCAGCGTCAAAGTTCATACATGCACCTCTGCCTCACTCATGTGAGCTTCTCCAAGCTCCATATATCTGCCACAGTTGAGGCCCTAAAAAGAAAGAAAAGTTAGTAATTTTGTTTAGAATGACATGGGTCTTCAGAAAGCTACATAATATAGATTATATAAAACATTGTATGTCATATATATTCATCTTTTGTATATATTACATAGCTTCTGATAATATCGATGTTATACTGATGTTATATCTACTATGTATTTATGTATTCCACACATTATACTGATATGTACATATATTCACTATGCTGAGAGGTGCATCAACATTTTGCCCCCTTAAATTTTACAAACGCATAGAAAATATATTTTTATTTTACAAAATTTAAATACAAACACAACAGTACGACAAAGCTAGGTTGTGCTTTTAAGAAATTTCTTGGAGTTCCCGTTGTGGCTCAGCGGAAATGAATCTGACTAGTATCCATGAGGATGTGGGTTCAATTCCTGGCTCCACTCAGTGGGTTAAGGATCTGGGGTTTCTGTGAGCTGTGGTGTAGGTCATAGACATGGCTTGGATCTGGCATTGCTGTGGCTGTGGTGTAGGCCAGCAGCTACAGCTCTGATTTGACCCCTAGCCTGGGAACCTCCATATGCTGCCAGGGTGGCCCTAAAAAGCAAAAATGAGTTTTTAAGTCTCTGTCTAAGGGTGTTCTGTGTGTGCATGTGTTTGTTCAGCCCAGAGCCTAGATTTGGCATTAAGAGTGTGGATCAGGAAATTTTAGCCGAGCCAAGTGTTCAGAGACTATTGATGAGTAGTTCAATTCAATCCATCAGTGTTGATTAAGCACTTACTATGTACTCTGTAATCTTCTAAGTGGTAGAGTTACAGTAGTGAACACAAGTTTTGACAATCATGGCTCTTACATTCTAGAGACAGTGATGGGACAGAAGGTGGTGCAGACATTAAAGTAACAACCAAACAAAAAATACTATATTGTTTTTGACGCTGTCAATACTGTGAAGAAGAAAAAAAATTGGGTAGGAGGTTGGGGGAGGATATCTTCTATTTTAGATTGGGAAGAGCTTTTCTGACTTGATAGCCTCTGAGAAGGGACTTGAAAAAAGTAGAGTGTACTTAGCATGAGTTACCTGGGAAAGAGCATTCCAAGCAGAAGGAAGAGCCAGAATCAAGTTCCCAAGGTTCCAGAACCACTTTTGAGAGCACTGGCTCCAAGGACAAAGGACGTATTTGAACAGGACCAAAGCGGACAGTGTGGTGGGGCAAAGCCATGTGAGCTCTTGTTGGTTATGTTAAGAATATTGGATTTCTTCCTTCCTTCCTTCCTTCCTTCCTTCCTTCCTTCCTTCCTTCCTTCCTTCCTTCCTCCATTCCTTCACTCCTTCCTTTCTTTCTTTACTTTCTTTCTTTCTTTATTTCTTTCTTCTTTCTTTCTTTCTTTATTTCTTTGATTATTCTTTCATTTTTCTTTAATTAAGTCATCCTTACACTCCTTCCTTCCCTTCACTGCATCCGTCCCCTTACCATATGGAGGTTCCCAGGCTTGGGGTCTAATCAGGGCTGTAGCTGCCTGTCTACACCACCGCCACAGCAATGCCAGATCTGAGCCGCATCCGCCACCTTCACCACAGATCATGGCAACACTGGATCCTTAACCCAATGAGCAAGGCCAGGGATCGAATCCTCCGGGATACTAGTTGGGTTTGTTACCACTGAGCCACCATGGGAACTCTGAATTTTTTTTTTTCTCAGTCAAATGGGAAGCCATTTGGATCAGAGATGTGAATTGATTTCCATTTTTAAGAGAGTGCTTTGCTTGTAAAGAATAGCCTGAGAGAAAAGTGGAAAACCAGTTAAACACTTACAGTACTTCTCAAGAGTGGACTGACATCCACTTGGTGCTTTTAAACAGAATGACTTGAATAACAAAATAGAATAATACGTATAAAATCTTCAAAACAATATTGGCCTATAGTAAGTCCTATATAAATACCATTGTCTTCATCCTCTTTGTCATTATCGTTTCATTGCTGGCATTAGCAAAAGGCTTATAATAGATGCCCTTAGGAAAAATGATAGTCCCCTCAAATGTCTTTTACAAACATGACTCTTTATTCCTGCTAAAATCAATCATAAAGGATTTGGGGATGTAGTATACCACATAGAATTGTTTAAGAAGAATATGTATAACATCTAAGACTTTATTCATTCTGAAATTACTTTGTAACTTCTAATTAAAGCCTCATTTTTACATATAAACCCATTTGCATTAAATTCTATTTATATTTAAAAAAATTAAGTCCTAATCAAGCTTTCCCCCCTCATTTATATGAAAATTTGGTCTGAAAAATCTAAATATATCCATTCATTCTAAGTTGACATTTTGAGCACCAGTTAATCTTTAGCTGTGACTGACTTTCCTGTATTGATGTTTTGTATATTTGTTTTCACTATTCAGCCTAAACTGATATAGATGATACATACACATAGACAACTTGCAAAACATTAGCTGTATTCTTTACAATCCATGGCTTAGCATGGGAGAGAACCTATTCTCAAAAATAGTATTTTTGTTTCTTCCTCAAATTATTACTTCTTTATTTTCCTGAGAATGGCTTTTTAACGAAGGGTATATAAATCTGTTTTGTGGGGGTTTTTTTAATGATTTTTTTTTTTTTTACATTTTAGTTGGTTTACCGTGTTCTGTTAATTCTCTACTGTACAGCAGAGTGACCTAGTCACACATTCATATATACATTCTTTTTTGTCACATTATTCTCCATCATGTTTCATCACAAGTGACTGTTTTGTGTGGTTTTAAAATTTTTCGTGTGTAATTTATTTGTTTTGTTTTTTTGGGCTAGCTTTGTTTTGATTGGGATTTTTTTAGCCTGGCAGAATGATGAATAGTGCTTATTTTAACTTGAGTTTCAAACACTGATTGGTATTTTAAGACATACACCTTTGATATGGTAGCAAAATAAACAAACAAAAACAGAGCATTAAGCCAAATGGGGAAATACTAGTACAGATCAAATGTTCCAGTCTGTTCTAGGTCTGACAACTCAGTTAATATACTTAAGAAACTTAAATATATCTACCTATCTGGTGTGTAAATGAGGTGGATAATTTTAATATAATTCACATTTTGTACATTAAACTAGAAGAAAAAGCATGGAACATATCAAATCATAAAAGGTATTAGTGATGCTCAGAAATACAAAATGACTCCATGAGTATTTGCCTTTTAGTAAACATTTCCAATTTAAGGATATATAAATTTGCATATCTAAGGCCCAATCCGAAATAGTCTAATCATGAAATTCAATCTGGTCTCAACTGACTTACATATGATTAACTAATAAAAGTTGACGTTGAGCTCATTTTGTATTTTAAATGTAAGACATATGTTGCAAAAGTTAGTTTGACATATGTCAAACACCTTCAAAATGTATATGTCAATATTTACATGATATTCTTTCATAAATCTTTATGGAATTATCTTGAAATTAAATTACTGCTCTTTAGAAAGTTAATATGACAATACCCAAACATAATTGAGATCTCAGATATAGAAACAAAAGTTCTGGTCTATTTGCCTTTGGCCTGGCACCAGCATGCCTTCTGAAAGATGTCACCATGGAAAATTGTTTGGGTGATCTTTCATTCTGCTACCAAGTGAGCATATATTGTTCAGCTGATGTCTGGAAGTTGTTAGATTGTTCATGCAGGGACAGGGTTCTGTTTTCTTGCTTGTAGTATAAGTCGCCATTGTTTAATCTCTAGATCTGGCCCAAGAAGAGTGTGGTCATCAGTACTCAATCTAGGGACAAAGGGGGGGGGGAGGGATACAGAGAGGAAAAAGGCAAAGCCTCAAGTCAGCCCCAGCTGGGAGAAAAGAATTAGCCTCTGTGCCCAGAAGTATCAGATCATGAGCACCCATCTTGTACCATATATGTATCCAGAGTTTAAAAAGAAGTTTTTTCATACTGCATAGTACCTAAATACAAACCAATTACAATAGTCTAGATAACCAAAGGAACGAAATTTAAAAAGAAAAAGAGGAGTTCCCTTCATGGCTCAGTGCTAACAAACCCGACTAGTATCCATGAGGACATGGGTTTGATCCCTGGCCTCACCTAGTGGGTTAAAGATCCTACGTTTCTGTGAGCCTACAGTGTAGGTCACAGACAGGGTTCAGATCCTGCATTGCTGTGGATGTGGCATAGGCAGGCAGCTGTAGCTCTGATTCGACCCCTAGCCTGGGAACTTCCATAAGCCGCAGGTGCAGCCCTAAAAAGAAAAAAAAGAAAAAAATCCTACCTTTGTCAGACTTTTCTAGAGACCCCAGTTTGGTCTTCACACTGGCCCCTTCCTCAGGAATTTTCCAAGGATATATTTGACTGGTCTTGTTTTTCACTATGTGTGGTTGCTTAAAACAGAACACACTCCCAGCAGATGAAGCCTCATCTGGTGGGAAACAAGGAAGCAATCTACTGTACAGCACAGGGCACTATATCCCATCTCTGGGGATAGAGAATGATGGAAGATAGTATGAGAAAAAATGTGTATATATGTATGGCTGGGCTACTATGATGTACAACAGAAATTGGCACAACGCTGTAAATCAAATATAATAATAAAAAAAATGTAGAGCAGGACTATGCAAATTGTTTCACTGGGCAGGCCCTTCTGAGAATTGTCTGCTCCCAATCATTAAACACATCAGTATAAAAATTGACAGTAAGCATTAGAAAATTTTATAAAGACTTGACGGAATTATTTTGTGTCTGTTGACTCTAATAATAACATATGCATGTTTTAATATGTTTTAATCTAATTTTTCTAGGGATTCATTTGTATTGTCCATGACTGGGAAAAACAATCATCTTAGTCTTTATCACCGTTATCTTTGAGAGGCACTGGGCTAGCACTTGCAGTTTAACGTAGATTATTATATGACAAATCTGAGCAATAGCAAAATCTGTGAGGTTGCATAATTGTATCCTCAAAGGACTTTATATTTCGATTAATAACTTTCTTCCTTTATTTAACACGATTGTTAAATATTTATATGAAAACATTCTGAATGCAAGAAGTCATATTTAAATACTAAATAGAATGTCAATAGAATTGCATTTATAAAAACCTCTTATCACTTTACAAGAGACCCATTTTCTCCTTGCTGTTATTGCTTAACTTCTGCAGTATGGTATTTGCATGTGCTGCTCTTCAAATATTTATTAGGAAAAAACTTAATAAAATATGAAGCTAGCAACCCAAAATGTGATTTCTCATGAAAATCTTGAATTCCTGCATTTAGAAGTTATACACACATAGTCTTTGATAGAGAAAAAATAGAAAAATCTCCTTAAAAATTGGAAGAATGAAATGATTTATTGACAGTTGTGTTAACAGAGTATCTTATTTTAGCATTCCCCTGTCTATTTTCAAACACTTACCAGTAGAAAATATTCATAATAACTGATTGTTATAGCTAGAGGTAAGATATATGCAAACAAGACTGCTTTTAATCTTGGAAAGTAAGCATAAGGAAATTTAAACATAGATTTCAATAGCAAAAAGTATTCTCTAATTTGTCACCAAGTCATTGCTCTGTATATTAAACCCAGCAGTTCACAAAACCCTCACACAAAGAGTCATTGTTTGCTGTGCATGTGGCAAGCTGGCAGTTGCTTTATACAATGTATTATTAAATTGCCGTTACTGCCATCTAGTGGGAGGAAATAATCCATGTCACTGTGTCATGGATTGCATAAACCCTAAATTTCTAGAAGGAAAGAGAAAGCCACAATTTGTGATTTGTGTGTCTCCTAAGAAGAGCAAACTGGGAGACGCAACCTTATGGATATTGAAACATAATAGAAACCTATTCACTGAATAAGTTAAAGAGGTTTGTGGGAAGAAAAAATGGTGGGAAAAGATGCATGCATCTGTGAAATTCATTTTGAAACCAAAATTAAATATAAAATGTTATTTCTCACTGAATACAGTGAGGTAATCTGAACCAGAGCATTTTTATTATTTGTACACGTATTTTCCTTTTACCTCTCGGAATGTAAATTAATTGTTTTGCATAAGCCCCATTAGGTCTTCAGAATTAAGAAAGTTTAAATTAGTTCTTCTCAAATTTGAAGATACCTACCAAAGCATCTGGGAATCCTGTTACAGCACAGATTCAGACTCAGTCAGCCTACAGTAGGGCCTGAGATCCTGCATTTCCAACAGCCCTCAGCTGATGCTCATGTTGCTCTTTCTGATCAGGCTGTACTTTGAGTAGTGATAGCCTTTGAGTAGGTTATCAAAGGGAAAGGGTCCAGAAACCGAAGCAAAACCCAGGTAGAGTATACTTCACTGTGCTTTATCTTGTTACAATGTAGTAGAGTAGCTCATTCAACAACCTGAAGAGTCAAATTGCCAAATTCATTTCTTGACTTTGTGGCTTACCTACTGTGTAGGTAACCTTGGGCAAGTGCTTAGCATCTCTAAGCTTCCATTTCATCATCTGTAAAATAAAAAGCAGTTGCACACGCATCTCATGGTTCTCATAAGGAATAAATGAGCTAAGAAATAATCTCGTAATGAGCCAAATGCAATTGCCCTTTTTATAGATTAATAATAAGCATCTGACAATTTTATATAGTTAAAACTAAATATTGCTTATCTATTTTATGTTTGGTAATTTATATCAGTTAATCCTCTGCTTCACCCCCTTCCTTTGGTAACAATAGGTTTGTTTTCTATGTCTGTGAGTCTGTTTCTGTTTTGTGTGTAGATAGATAAGCAACTAGGATGTACTGTATAGCACAGGGAATTATATTCAAGATCTTTTAACAACCTATAATAAAATATAATCTGCAAAAATATAAATACTGAATTACTATACACCTGAAACTTATGCAATATTGTAAATCAACTATACTTCAGTTAAAAAAATAAATGCATAAATTATGTAGCATAATGCTTAGCACTTAGTGGCCAATAAGTGCTAATATCACCAACAAGTGTCACAGTACATTTATGGACACTTGCACGTATTCACACCCTAAAGGTTTTATTCACTGGAAAGAGAACTTTGAAATTCCTGTAAAAGAAGCCTGATATAAATCTGTGAAAGGTTTTAGCTTGAGGTTTCATCCAAAATTAAAATAAATATGAAATTGATGAATTATTCTGTAAATAAATCCAGTTTGGTCCAGGAAACAGAAAGAATTGCTCTGGATAAATACATTTTGGGATTATTTACTTTTGCCTTTTTGTAGTACCTGGAACCAAGACTAGAATGGGAGGTAATGCACTTATTTTTTTTAGAGCAGTTTTAGGGTCACAGAAAAATTGGCAGGAACATACAGAAAGTTACCATATGCCCCCTACCCCCACACATTCATGGTTAATTACCCCCCCCATTTTCAATGCCTCCATTAGAGTGGTACATTCATTGTTGTGCCTACATTGTCACATCATTATAAAACACAGTCCATAGTTTATATTAGTGTTTACTGTTGGTGCTGTGCCTTCTATGGGTTGTACAAATGTATAATGACAGGCATCCACCATTGCAATATCACACAGAGTTTTTTTCACTGCCCTAAAAATCCTCTTTGCCTCACCTCTTCGTTCCTCCCTCTCCCTTACCTCCCAGCAACCATTGACCCCTTTACTCTCCATAGGTTTGCCTTTTCCAGAATGTCATGTATGTAGTTGGAGTCATACTGTATGTAGCCCTTTCACATGGGCCTCTTACACACAAACTTAAGTTTCCTCCATATTTGTTATGGCTTGATGGCTCATTTCTTTTTAACACTGAGTAATATTCCATTGACTAGATGTAGCACGGTTTATTTGGGTAATCTTTTTTGTTCAACATCAAATTCATGTGATGCAGCACATATGCATAAAGGATGAGGACATCAAAGGGCAAAGATTTAATATTTAATTTAAATGTAATAATATTATAAGCCTAATGTGGGGAAGATAGGCCATGAAAATATCTATTATTTTCTTTCTTTTTTTTTTTTTTTGCTTTTTAGGGCCACACCTGTGGCACATGGAGGTTCCCAGTCTAGGGGTCGAATTGGAGCAGCAGTTGCTGGTCTACACCGCAGCCACAGCAATGTGGGATCTGAGCCACATCTGCCACCTACACCACAGCTTGCAGCAATGCCAGATCCCCAACCCACTGAGCAAGGCCACGGATCGAACCCACATCCTCATGGATACTAGTTGGGTTTATTACTGCTGAGCCACAATGGGAATTTCTGTTGTTTTCTAAATTATTAGAGCAAATCATATTTTATGTATTGGAATTTTTGGTCACATCTTTTTTATGCTATATAAATATTTTTACATGATTTAATAAGCTGTATTAAATTTCTTAGTTTTCTGAATTATAACAATATGTAATGAATAATTAATATTTATAATGTTTTGCTCCAAAAATAAGATTTTAGATTTATGACTGATAAAGTCATGATAACTTTCATCCATTTGGATGAAAAACAGTACTGCTTTCTTTTGAGCGAAGTTTGTGCTTTTTCCTATGTGATTAGATGTTTCCTATTTTTGATCCTCAGGTTTTAAGTTTTTCCTAAAATGTACATATTTTTACTTTTATAATGTTTTGTTGGTGAACTACAGAGAACACGTAAAGAATTATAAAAATGCTAAATTTTAAATTATGAATTTGAGGCAGAGTAAGATGTTATTAACTGAAATTGAGGTTAAAACAGGTATTTATTTATATATGCTATCAAGTGAGAAATAACATACTTTAATTTTCTTTCTGAAAATTTATCTGTTCTCTGAAATTTGAGAATTTGAAATCTTTTCAGCTTTTTAATTTATATAAAAGATGAGTTATAAACCAGTTTTATTATGAAAGTAACTTTTATTACCATAGAGTTTAAAGACTAATATTCTAAGTGGCAAAGATGATGACAAGACAAATGCAAACTGGTGAAATCTCTTCAGTGTGGTCAGCCTAATACAGTTAAGAAATAAAATTATTAGGCTATATTTATTGGATGCTGAAATTCAAGTGGATGTTATATAAAGAGATCAAGGAATTATTGAATTCTGTTTCCCAAAGATGCAATACCTATGTTCTGTTGTAGAAGGAAAAAAAAAAAAAAAAGCCAACATTGTGGGTATAGAAACAAAAGAATTGAAAGCAAGAACTTGAACAGGTATTTGTTTACCTATGTTCACAGCACCATTATTCATAATAGCCAAAAGTTGGAAGCAACCCAAATGTTCCGTGATGAATGTGTGGGAAAACAAAATGTGGTATATACATAGGCTGGGATAGTCTAAGAGAGGAATGGAATTCTGATACATCCTATAGGATGGATGATCCTTGAAGACATTATGCTAAGTGAAATAAACCAGACACAGAAAGACAGATATCATGTGATTCTAACTGCATGAGGTATGTAGGATAGACAAATACATAAACAAAGACAGAAAGTAGAACAGTGGTTACCAGTGGCTGGAGGAATGAGGAAATGGGGAGTTGCTCTTTAATGGTTACAGAGTTTCAGTTTAGGATTTAAAAAGTTCTGGAGATACACTGTGGTGAACTGTTGTACAACAATGTGAATGTACTTAATGCCACTGAATTGTATACTTAAAATGACAAATTCTATGATATTATGTATATTTTAGCACTATTAAAAAAAAATCCTAGAAAAGGCTATCATACTTCCAGGCATTTTACTGGGTAAAAGTATTTTTTAGGGACCTTGCAGTTAATCAAAAAATAAAAATAATTAGCCTATCCTCATACCCTTGCACTCCTAAATTGGAGTGGGAATTTATACTTGCTACATCTTAATTTTTTTAAAGTGATTTGATGAATTACTGTTAGCTTTATCTACAAAGGTCAAAGCTCTTTAGTCTGATATGATAAGGAATTAGAGTGTATAATCACACACAAAAAGAAATGTGGAAAGTAGGATAAACAAGCATCTATGTGGAACCCCTTAGGCAATGTTAATTAGCCCCCAGTGTCTTAGTTTCCGCTTTATGAAACTGGTCATTGTGGGAATTACAGGACAATTGAAGGCACCTATCATCATCTTAGACACAGAGCAAGTTCTTGATGATGGGTGGTTATTATTGGTTTTTCTCTGTTTTGATTGTTGTTGGTGCTTGAGCTTTCAAGATGTGTAGATATAAATTTGATATAAATAATGAAACATTCAACTAAACCCTTACTATAAATATGTGGAGTATGGAGTCATACAAATGAGCTTCAGGACCTAAATCCAAATCTGTAAAAAATAGATTAGCCACATGTGTACACACTAGAGAGCCACACTTTTTTTTTTTTTTTTTTTTTGGCTTTTTAGGGACGTACTCGCAGCATAATGAGGTTCCCAGGCTAGGGGTTGACTTGGAGCTATAGGTGCTGGCCTACACAACAGCCACAGCAATGCAGGATCCAAGCCGCATCCGACCTGCACCACCGCTCACGGCAATGCCAGATCCTTAATCCACTGAGCAAGGCCACGGATCAAACTGCAACCTCATGGTTCCTAGTTGGATTCATTTCTGCTACACCAAGATGGGAACTCCTGAGATCTGCACTTTCTCTTTCTTCTCCCCCACTCACTCCCCAGTAGCCTCAGAGGAAGAGGATGAATAATAAGGTCACCAAATAGTCTTTACAAGTATTTTCAGCTTACTAAAAATATTCGTATGTGACTGTATTTCACCTTCACATTAACCTCTCCAAAATTCCTCTGAAAATCTTCTAAAATTCCTAAAGCAGGGATTGTGAATGTCAGAGTTACAAGGTCATGGGACAAAGTCCAAGTCTAGCCCCTTCCTCCATGTCTTGCTGAGCACCATAGAGTAGACCTGGATCAAGGATCAAGTATCTTGTGTTTCATTCATATTGGATTCTTACTACATGAGTTTATTCAAGAAAAAAACGGTGACCCCAAATTCATTAATCAGCAACTTACAGTTTCTTCAGACTGAAAGCCTTGGACATAGGTACTCAGATCAATTAATAATCATTCTTGACAATCTTAAGGGGCAGATATTCTAAATAGCCATAGGAATTTCGATAGAAGAATTCTCTATCTCTAAATCTTAGAATATTTGAGTCTTAGAATATCAGTAATGAAGCTGATAGCAAGAGTTGAATTGCAAACCTCTTACAATGCCAGCGTGGAGAGATATAACCATGCTTACCCAATTTTTAATACCTCTTTTAAAATGTTTTCTGTGCCTATATATTTTCCTCACACAAATTTGTTTATGTAGTACATCCATTGCCTGCCTTCCTACTTCGGTTGCCTAAATTTTAGTAGAGTTTCTTTTGTATCTCTTCACCAACAATTTGCTTGATGGAGGTGCAGGCAGATCTTTACGGTCATGGCTCCTTTGAAAATTATCCATGTTTGGTCAGTGCTCTGGGCTAAAACTCTGATCATCAGCATTACTCCACTCTAGAAAATAGACTGTTTTGGTTTTCTGTGGGAACATTGTACATCTGGATTGCTGTGTTAATATAACATGCCAATGAATGATGGTTTAAAGACCATTTTTATTGTATAAAAGTTTATGATATTTTGTTTTCATACTTCATAATAGGGTTAGTTTTTTGTTTTTGTGTGTGTGTGTGGTTTTTTTTTTTTTTTTTAGTATTAATGTATAGAGGACACGCCATTTGTTTTGTTAATTGCTACATGCCACTTTAAAGTTTATTATTCCCCCAAAGGAAAGGGCAACTCCATTCTTTTAAAACACCTATGTAAAACCCAGATGACTTAACTTGCTTTTAGAGTACTATATTTTCTAAATAGATGGTGTGAGAAACTGCATGCGTATAGGAAACTTGCTTTAAGTGACAACTCTAGGGACCAGCAAAAATTGACTGCCTAAGAAAGATATATAGTTAACTAAAAATTGAACAAAAACTATCCCTGAAATTTGGAATACATTTAAAGCAGCTGTATAAATCATCAACAATTTGTGTAGCTGATGCCAGAAAGAAAAAAAAAAAGATTAGTTTGAAAAACGGATGTTAGGAAGGATCTTAAGGAATAAAACATGCAAGTAAAATTTAGTTCTTCGGATTACTGATACACTAAATTGCTAATTACATGGTATTGGGATAATAGCAAGGATAAATTAACATGTTATCACTTAGTGGGTTTTTAAATAATATACTCATTGTATGAATGGTAAATGTTTACTGTAAAAATGGAAAATGTGAATAAATAAGAAATAAGAGAAATTATTCACAATTATGACATGCACATTTTGGTATATAACCTTTCATATATTTTCCTATGCTTATATAAATTTTTATGTGTATCAACTGGATTCTTTTGTAATTAACATTCATAACATATAGTGGAGATAACTTTTCATGCAATGTTTTTTGATAATTTTGAGTATTATTTTTTATTTATTTTTCATTAGTATTTTTAATTTTTTATTATAGTTGACTTACAATGTTCTGTCAATTTCTGCTGCACAGCATCAAGTATTATTTTTTAATAAGCAATGTTCTTAACATTTAAGAGGTTAGCTCTTCCCTATTGATTTTCTCAAAGTATCTATTTGGCAATAATAGTTAACAACATTCTGATCTAGTGTTTCCTGTTAACTCCACACAAGCACCTAGGGTGCAGTCCCAGTGACTGTGGGTGTAACCTTTGAGCATGGCGTCTGTGTTCAAGCCCTGAGGCCTCAAGCACATTCTAGAACCAGTACGGACAGATGAGACTGGGCATGCTGGGGAGCTGAGATCACGCTTGAGGTACTGAATGAAGAAAGGTACAGGAATAGGCCAGATTCAGAAGCAAGAAACTGGGGCTAAGAAATACTTTGATAAAGGGAAGGTTAGCTCAGGAAAAGGTATCAAAAATTGGAGAATCAAGGAGTTCCTATTGTGGCTCAGTGGAAACAAACCCAACTAGTATCTATGAGGATACGGATTCAATCCCTGGCCTCACTCAGAGGGTTCAGGATCCGGCATTGGTTGAAGGATCCTGTTCCTGAGCTGTGGTGTAGGTCACAGATGCAGCTCAGATACCACACTATACCAGTTCTGATATGACCCCTAGCCTGGGAACCTCCATATGCCACACCTTGCAACCCTACAAACAAAAGCAAAAATGCAAAAATTGGAGAAGCATTAATTGTCAGAGTAAGCAGCACTTTGGTAAGCTAGAGGATAATTAAAGACTAGGATCTAAGAAACTGTGAATTTTTGATGAGGGTCATAATAATACATTTTAAAATGGCATACATTGACTTATTGGAATTCTATTAATATTTACAAATCATAGGGTAGCTTTAGACAGTATCTTTAGCTTCACACAGTTTATAATCTACATGATGTAATAAGACACGATTTTCAAGTGATACAATAAAAGGTGTTATATAAGCCATGTGGTGTCGAATAAGTGCTATAAGAAGTTGTGTAGAGAAAAGGGTACCTCTGACTTTGGTCTAGAAATTTATGATGATGGTAGCAGCTGATATTGACAAGTATTTCATAGACTTTATCTAATTTTGTCCTCACAACAACACTCTGAGATAAGCTGTTATTATCAGGAAAACAGTGTGTACGGTGGTTACAGTCTTGGAGCCAGAATGTCTAGGATTCAATCCCAGCCACTTACTATTGTGGCTTTTGGCAATGTATTTAACTCTCTGTGTTTCAATTTTCTCATCTATAGAAAAGAAATAATGATAACATCAATCTCATAGAGTGGTTGTAAAGACTAATCGTGTTAATAGCCATAAAGTACTTAGAACTAATAATGAAGTTAGTTATTATTATTGGTTCCACTTTTTGAGATTAAAAAAAAACAAAGTTTGGACAGTTTAGATAATATACCCAAGTTATGCAGACAGTAAGTAGTGGAGCCAGGGGCGAAGCCCAGCTCTGCTGGCTTCTGAATCTGAGTCCTTAATTTAACCACTTTGATGCTTCAAATTTTAGGCATGAAAAGAATGAGTCAAAGATAAGGATTTTGATCGTGGCTGACTGAAATCATTAGTGAAACAGGGCAGAGACTAAGAAAGGTTTTTTTGTTGCTATTGTTGTTTTTTTTGGAAGGAGGAAATGTTCAACTTGAAATGTCTTGAATTGGAACTGGTGCTGAGGTATTGGGGTGAAATGTGTAACTGTTAGCTAGAAATCCTGGACCAGACTCTGAAGTGAGCAGGAGTGGAAGTTGAGCTTAGGGAGAAATAATTTACAGAGCTAACAGTGAATGTTGTGAGAATAGATCAGATTGGCAGGAAGATAATATTTTAAAAGCAAAAAACAATAAAAGAAGGCTAATGTCAGAAGTCATTGACCTTTTAACCTTGGGGAAGAGAAGCTACCAAAAGATTCAAAGGTAAAGTTGACAGTGTCCAATTGGAGATAATGATGGTCCATTTTCATGGAAGGACAGATCCAGGAATTCCAATTAGAGTGGAATCTCCCAACTCTATGGGTGGAAAGAAAAGGCATTTCTAGTGCATGGATTATGAAATTCCTTGTGAAATATAGGCCTCAAAGCTTTTGAAGAGTCTGATGATATCAGTTTTGTTTTGAGGGGTGGGATGAGGTGGGTAGAATTTTTAGAGCACTCAAATATACCAAGTTCCTCCTTATTTTGGTCCTTCTAGGGCTATATGTAATGTATTTTTCCATGGTTATCTTGAGCCATGTCATGGTCATCTGAAACTGGTGTGAGCATGGCTTTTAGATGAGCTGTTATGGACTTAACCTTTTTCAGACCATATTTTCTTGGGAACACTAGAGATCTGGAAGCAAAGGAACATGAACAGAGAGCTTTGTAACCCACACTTTAATACTAGCCTAATGTGACTATTCAAATTTAATTTGATGAAAATTAAATAAAATCTAAAATTCAGTTTCTCAGTTGTACTCTACACATTTCAGATGTTCAATAGCTAAATGGGGCTTTTTGACTATCTCATTGAGTCGTGAAGCATTGTAGAATATTCCTATCATCCCAGAGAGTTCTCTTAGTGTTGCTTTAGACAGTGTGTCTCAAGATTTCTGTATTTTTTTTTTAAACAATCTGCCAGTCATAAGACTACTTTTTACATTTTGAAGATTTTCAACCAAAATAAACAGTGATAACAAAAATAAATAACAATTTTTCACATTTTTTACTAATGATTCTTGTCATCTATGATCAACATTCATCTCAAAGATTTCATACATAAAATTTTAACTATCAAGAATCATAGCCACAAGAGGATCACCTAACAATATCTCAAACAGTTTTTCAGTGTGATGATATCAAAATTATATTTAAAAACTAATTTGTGCCTCAGAAAAAAAAATGACTAGGAGTTCCCATTGTGGCTCAGCTATAACTAACTCAACTAGTATCCATGAGAATGCAGGTTCAACTCCTGGCCCTGCTCAGTGGGTTGAGAATCCGGAGTTTCTGTGAGCTGTGGTTAAGTCACAGACATGGCTTGGATCTTGTGTTGCTGTGGCTGTGGTGTAGGCCAGCAGCTGCAGCTCCAATCTGACTTCCAGCCCGGGAACTTCCATATACTGTGAGTGTGGCCATAAAAATAAGTAAGTAATATTAACTGAAAGATTTTAAATTTGGATTATATAATTATTGTTTTTGATTCTGTTTGAAAATGAAATCTCAGTGTATAACTCCTATAATATAAATATACTTTTTCCTATTTAATAAATTTTGATCTGCCTTGAGGGATGAATAAATTCAGATTGTCAGCATGATATTTAAAAAGTTATTTTGATATACTATGAGAAGTATCTCATGGTAACTGCTATGGTCCTTGCAATTGATATTACATTGAAATTATGCCATCTGCAGATAATTTGTGCTTAGTTTTATGGATAGGCAAAACACTACCAAAATTTTATACTTTGACATGTTACTTGATGGCCTCCACAATTTTTGCTAGCATATAGGTCAAACAGTGTTTTTACTTGCATTTTTAGGAATCTGAGAAATATTTAGTAATAAAGGGTTTTTACTTAGACGTGGATATCATTTTTAACTTGCATTATTCATAGAAAAGTGAAGGGCTTCTATGTGCGTGTGCCATATGATTTTGGCTTTTCTCAGTTAAGTAATTTCAAATATTGTTTGCATAATTTTTTTATTGTTTCCTATTTCAGTTTATCAAAGACTTTAAGGCCATTTATTTTTCCCAGAAAAGTTTGATTTTTAGTCTCATGTGAAAAGGGCTAAGAAGTTGAATTTTCTTTTAGTCTTTGTATTGATATTAAAAATAAGGCAGATTCTGCTTGGGGAGCAGTTTATAATAGATGAAACCAAATTGTACCTTCTAAAAATTAATAATGATGGTAAAACAATAATTTACTTGTTTTTGGTCTTTCTTTAAGAAGTTTGTTATAGGAGTTCCAATTGTGGCTCAGTGGGTTAAGAACCTGACATTGCCACAATTATGTGGCTTGGATCCGCTGTTGCTATGGCTGTGGTGTAGGTGGGCAGCTGTAGCTCAGATTCAACCCCTAGCCCAGGAATTTCCATATGCTGCAGGTGTGGCCATAAAATGAAAAAAAATTTTGTTACAGAAAATTAAAACATATATTTTAATAAAATTCAACTTTCAACTAAAGTGTAGGAATAAAGCTACTAAAGTTTATTTTGTAGGCCTTACCCAAGGAATGGCAGAAAACCCAACAGGATAGTTAAATAGTAGCAGCATGGATTTTCTCTAATAAAAGGAGACTAAGCTACAGTTTTGGAGGGAAATACCTAGTTCTAGATCACAAAAGGAAGCTTTGAACGTGTTGGAATTTCTTTTTATTTTAAGAAATTATTAGTTTGTAGTTCATTCTTTAACAGTTGTGCTTATTTTTCAGTTATTTATCTATGACTAATGTTTATAAGGATGCTTTATTATTGACACACATTTCCTATAGGCATAATTGGAAGTCACTTCATATATGTCCATTGGGTTCAAGTTGGTGTCAGGAGCTTGAGGCGTAAGACAGATTTTAGTTCTGCAAGATTATAAATATATTATCTACTCAGGTATTTTGGAATTTTCTACTTTGTCACATTTTTTTTTGTCTTTTTGTTGTTGTTGTTGTTGTTGTTGCTATTTCTTGGGCTGCTCCCGCGGCATATGGAGGTTCCCAGGCTAGGGGTCGAATCGGAGCTGCAGCCACCGGCCTATGCCAGAGCCACAGCAACGCGGATCCGAGCCGCGTCTGCAACCTACACCACAGCTCAGGGCAACGCCGGATCCTTAACCCATTGAGCAAGGGCAGGGACCGAACCCGCAACCTCATGGTTCCTAGTCGGATTCGTTAACCACTGCGCCACGACGGGAACTCCTTAAGTCACATTTTAAGTGAATTTTTCTATTATATGATCTTGGCCTCTTGGATCATTCAAGTTCAATTAACATCTTGGTGACATCTGCTTAAGTCAGTTTGCTTAGTTATACATTTTCAAAAGAAAGTGGAATAGCTATGCTGCACAATTGAGCATTTTTCCTCTATTCTACTTCTTCCTTCATTTATCACAAGATTAATTCACCAATCTGCCCTCACCCAGGTTCCTCGCATATTATTTTACCAGTGTTCTGTTAAGAGGGCTTTTAATAGCAGCCAAATTCAGTTGCAGGTGCCTGATGGTGAAAACTTATGTAGAATCATATGATGTATATTTAAAGAAACTGTTCTATTTTCCTTATAAGAGAAGATGCTTCTAAACTTTTAAACATTTTTCTGAAGGTTGCTCTAATGATCTATTTTGGAATTTACTGTGGTAAGTAATGTCATTAAATATTGGATGATTATGACAGTAGTGTTGACATGACCTTTAGTTTTAGATCACTTGGGGGTAAAAATATAATTTCCATTGAGCTAGGGAAATTTTGAGTTTGTAGATAGCTTGGTTTGGTGAAAAAAAAACATCGGTCGGTCTTATTGTCAGAGTGGTTGTGACTGGACTGATCCAATTCTAGATCCACTTATCAGCAACAGATGCTCAAGTAATTCAACTTCTCTGAGCTTCAGTTTACTAAGGTAGAAAATAGAAATGCTATATTGTCAGTCTGTAGAAAGTCTCAGATGAGGAAATGATGCTTAAACACACCACACACACACACACACACACACACACACACACCCTAACACACACACCACTATCAGACTCCCACTGTCAATGGTAAACTAGAATCTTATTAAATATCAGCTGCCTTCCCTTTCCACCTCTGCTTTATTCCAAATTATATTAGTCTTATAGGACCATGCTGATTTTGAATGCAAACAGATTCAGAATTTTAGCTATCATCCAATTCATCCATTATCATTTGTTCAGTCCCTGTATAGTTTATAGAATCATAATAGCTTAGATTTGGAAAGGCTTTAAATACCATCTATTCTAATCTTTTACCTAAGAGGCAAACAGTCTTTCAAATTGTTTGAATATTTCTAGAACTCTCTACTTCAGAAAGCACTCCATTATAATTTTTAGAAATTTAACATATAGCTCACACAGTCTAAAGAAATATTTTAAACCTTCACATTAGATATTAGAGAAATTAACCTGGCTGCTTAATCTTTAAAGGGGTATTTCGTAGACCACAAAAACATAGAAAAGCATCCTAAGAGAAACAGCACCAGCACAAGTTACAACTGCGCTAATTTAAAAAGATACTTTCTGCACTTTGTTTCCCTCCACTTCTCTAATCTTGGGCCAGCAGAGTGGGGGAAAGCAACTCAAGATGTGAATTGTGCAAAGAAGTAACCACGTATGCCCTTCCCTCTTTCTCTGCCTTTATAATTTCTGAGCCGTGGAGTTCCTGTTGTGGTACAGGGGAAATGAATCTGACTGGTATCAATGAAGATGTGGGTAAAATCCCTGGCATCACTCAGTGAGCTGGGGACCCGGAGTTGCCATGAGCTGCAGTGTAGGTCGCAGTCACTGTCAGATTCTGTGTTGCTATGGCTGTTGCTTAGGCTGGCAGCTCTATCTCCGATTTGACCCCTAGCTTAGGAACTTCCTTCTGCCATGGGTGTGGCCCTAAAAAGGAAAAAAAAAAAAAAAAAAGGTAATTTTTGAGCCTGAATGAGTCAAGCCCAGCTAGAAGAGATGAAAGTGTTAGACTGCACTATAAATTTTAAAACAGGGAATTGTCTAAAATAGCTGTGGCTCTTCCCAAGACTTTTTTTTTTTTTTTCCAGAAAAAAAGCATGTATATTCAGAGTAACATGGATGAAAGACATTAGTTAAAAAAATAAAGTTGGTTGTTTATTTTGGACTTCAGTTCCTACCAAATCCAGCTTTTTCAATAAACCTGTTCACAAAATTTTATGTTATATCCCATGCACATTTTCCTTGCCATTATACTTAATGCACATTTCAAATTTAAAAGAAATGGATACTGGTTTTGAAATATTCATGTGTATACAGACGTTTTGATTGAGGCAAAAGTGTTTAATGAAATCAAACCTTCCAGACTTGAAATTGCAATCCAAGTCACATGAATACGAATGAGCTTAAAAATAATATTGCATATGTATAAAAAGTCAAATAAGGGAAATATAAATCAGCAGCTACACTTGTATCTGTTTAATTTTAAGCCATGATAAAAGAATTGCCCTGCTGTGGCTCATTAGCACACTACTAAAAAACAAATTGTAACTTTTTTTCTGTTTTATGTAACATTTTATTTTGCCTGATTATGTGTTGTCATAAAACAGACCTCTGTGACTTATATAAATGTGAAAAGGAGTTATTTCTGAGAAATATTATTGGCAATAAGGAATTGGCTTAGGTAAACTATTTTAGAATTGCTAGGGGCTTATATGGAGATCAAATTTATAACCATGTAAATTCATAGCATATACATTTAATTTCATAGCTTTGTTGTTATTGTTCTATTTCTGGGACACCTAATTCATATTCTAGTATATTCTTTGCTCACTTTCTCTAGTTTTATGATTCCCTTTTCTTGACTTTCTCTAAGATTTAGATAAATTGAATATGATTAGTGGTAGTGATCTAATTAGAATATTTTTATGAACTGCATGCAACATTACATTACTAGAGTAGATTATTCAGTATGTGATGCAGGCCAAAAAAACAATTCCTTCAGTTCCAAATTCTCTCTCAATTATATTGTGCTATAAAGAATTAAGTGATATTTTGATATTTGTGAATATTAGTTATGACTATAAGATTTAGAGTTGGTAATTAAAACATACTATTTAGAAATAATAAAGATTTACTAGCTTATTGTAATATTAATCAGCATAGTTCTATTGTCAAGCTATCTTAAAATAAACATGAATTTGAGCATATAAATGCATAAAGATTAACTGAAATTGCCAGACAGGAAGAAATGATTAAATATATGAATGAATATTTATGCTGTATAGAATTTTTATTTTATATTAACAACAAGGACTTGGACCAAATGTGTAATTTGGCCTTTGTGGCACATATTGTCTTTTAATTTCATTTATATCTAACATTATGGGTAAATTCTAAATCTTAATCAGTCTTCTAGAGAGGTAAAAGAAAGGCATTCAAAAGCAGATTTGAATACATATTCCATATTTATCATTTTGAGGGCTTCACAGTGAGCTGTATAAAGCTCTGTCACCCAGAATACTTTTTACTAAAACTTGCCCAGTAGCAGTAGATTGACATGAGCAGGGAAAAAAATAAATATAATGCACATCCCAAGACACTAAAATATACCAAATGAGGTTTAAAAAAAAAGTAAAATAATTTTCAAAATGTGAAATATTGAAATATGTTGATTTTATCTTAGTCATCATCATCATTATTGAAGGAAAGTAGATTTTATACACCAGAATTATTTATTTTAGTTTTGATTAAAAGCTGCTTCCCGACAGCAGACTTGACACTTGTATCTACTTTTTTGAGATACTATTGACTAAAATATGTTGATTAAATTTTATAGTAACTCAATTACAAGATTCATAGCTGATAAAGCCTTAATGTAGTTTATAATTTTATAATATGAACTGACATTTCTCTATTACTAGGCAGTTTCCAAAATGCTTTAATAAACATGATCTCTCAATTTCCTCGAAAATTTCTGCAGTAGGGTATAGTACTCCACTTTAATTTTTTCAGTATTTTAAAAAAAATTTTTGGCCATACCCAAGGAATATGGAACTTCCTGGACCAGGGATCAAATTCAAGGCACAGCTGAGACCTAGGCCACAGATGTGGCAATACTGGATCATTAACCCATTGCACAGGGCTGGAGATTGAACCTGTGTCTTAGCAGCAACCTGAGGCACTGCAGAGACAATGCCAGATTCTTAACCCGCTGTGCCATAGCATAAACTCTAGTATTTCTCTTTTAGAGATGAAAAAAAAATAAGTTTCAGAGATATGGAAGCACCTAGCTATTAGATGGCTGAATCAGAACTCAGTTCATATCAAGAGAGGGAGTCAAACAAGTTTGAGTCTGAACATTGGGGTCAGATGATCTGAGTTCAGATTCAAAACTTTCCTTTTACTAGTTGTGAGCTCTTGGGGAATTACAATATCTTGTGTCTCAGTTTCCTTTAATGGGGATAATATCAATATTTTCCTTGTTGGGTGGTTGTGGCAATTAAATGAGTTGGCACCTGAAAAGTGCTTTGAATTTTTATATATTTTCATTAGATACAATAAATATCTGTTGATTGTTATTGGTTAGTACCAGTTCAACCTTGAGATTCTAAATTGCAGTTGTTTCATGTATGGGTCAGATCCCTTTCAGCTTTAGTGGGAGATGTCTCATTTAAAATAGCTTAAGCAAAAAACACGAACTCCGGGACCCCTGAGTTGGGTGAGTTGGTATAGTAAGATATACAAAGGAAAGGCATTCAAGGGAAAATGTGAATCTCAGATGAGATGCCACTGGCCACTCAGTTCTTTCCCAATATAGATTTTCTATTTCTTTTTCTTTTTCTTTGTCTTTTTGCCATTTCTTGGGCTGCTTCCACAACATATGGAGGTTCCCAGGCTAGGGGTCTAATTGGAGCTGTAGCTGCCAGCCTATGCCAGAGCCACAGCAATGCGGGATCCGAGCAGCGTCTGCGACCTACACCACAGCTCACGGCAACACCGGATCTTTAACCCACTGAGCAAGGGCAGGGATCGAACCGCAACCTCATGGTTCCTAGTCGGATTCGGTAACCACTGCGCCACGACGGGAACTCCAGAGTTTCTATTTCTGCTGTCTCTGCTTCACCTCCTGGGTTGTCTCATTCTCTTCTACAGTAGATAGGCTGTATCCATGTCAATCACAGGGAAAAACTCTGATTGTCTCAGCATAACTGTTTTGCCCACTCTTTTCTTCTACCAGTTATTGCCAGGGGAAATGGGGAGGTCTGGTCATACGTGCTTCTCTGTGTTTAGGGGATTGGTTTGTTACTGGAAGCAATTGAATGAAAAAGTATGCTGGTTAGAAAAATTAAAAAAAAAAAAAACAACCTAAAAATTCGGAGCAATGCACTATATTTGACTTCTTGAAAATTAGAGAAAAAGACTCTTAAATCTTACATTGAAAGAAAATCTGGGAGTTCCTGTCGTGGCTCAGTGGAAATGAATCTGACTAGGAACCATGAGCTTGAGGGTTCGATCCTTGGCCTCACCTAGGGGTTAAGGATCTGATGTTGCCATGAGCTTTGGTGTAGGTCACAGACGTGGCTTGGATCTGGTGTTGCTGTGGCTGTAGCATAGGCGGGAAGCAGGCTACAGCCTGGATTGGACCCCTAGCCTGGGAACTTCCCTATGCTGTGGGTGCGGCCCTAAAAAGACAAAAAAGACCCCCCCCCAAAAGTAAATCTGTTCTGTAAGGTTTTCATAAGGTCCCCCTTTCATTCTAGCTGATTACTATGCCATGTACCATCATGCTGGCTAGTACCAGGCAGAGACGGATGAGCCTTGCCTGGCATTTGGATGAAGGAGAGGATATTTGCTTATACAGTAATTCCATATCAGCAGACAGGCCAGTGATGGCCTGATATCAAAAACAGATCAGTCTGGATATACAACCATCTAATTAATAACACATTTGCCAGACAGTCACATGTTGTATTAAGATGGGAACAGAAGTTTTACTCTGATAATTGCACAAAATGTGTTTACAAACCTAACTGCTCTAGTCACTTTTTTTGTTTGTCACCAAGGTAACACCCCTGTATCACCTTTGAATAAGCATTCATATTGTTCAAATGTTTAAAAGTCATTCCAAAGTTTAATTTTCAATGTGTGAAATTTGAATGAAATACTTGCCAACCCCCACTAGCATATCCTGGTTTCTGGATGATACTTTGCAAACCATCAATCTATGTAAATTTCAGGGGAGGTCGAATTACAGAACTGTTGAATTCAAGAGTTGATTTGAAATAGTTAAAAACCTCACCTCAAAGAAAAAGAACTATATATTTAACAATACAGTTAAGTTCACACATGCTTCAAGTTTTTCCTTACTAAAAACCTGGTTTCATGCTTAAATACTATTTCTGCTCTGTACGTGGTATGAATCCCTCTTTTTCTTGCATTACATAAGTTCTGAACTTATCCTATTTATCCAAACTGGAACTCATCACCCTTCCCCCAAAACTGCTCTTTCCACTATTATTTCTAACTCGGTAGTTGCCCAAGTTTGAAGCCAAGACGGCATCGTTGACCTCTTTCTCAACCCTCTAATCCGTATTTAATTTTGATTGAATCTGACTCCTAGTGGCTCTTACTCTTTTCTATTTATTTGTATTACTCTCACTCCCCTATTTTAGGCCATCATCTCTCTACTGAATTACTGAAACAGTCATTGTTTTTAGTTCCCTCATTTTCAGGCTTGCCTTCTCTGATCTACTCATGGTACTTCAGCACAATGATCTTTCTCAGATGGAATTCTCATCATGCTTACAACCATCAGTGTCTTGATTACACTAAAAATAAAGCTTTATTTCTTGACTTGAGCATCTAGGCCCTTTGTGATTGGTTCCTGTTTATCTCTTTAGCAGCATTATCCTCCGGATCTGAATTCTTTTAAGATACAATTCAAATAGTGCTAAAATATTGGTTGGGATATTTAGTTCTTGGGATCTTCATTCCATAAGAGCTTCTGACTAAAGAACCACAATGTTATACAAATAGTAGCATCTTAACAAACCAACTCATAATGAATCTATAAGGGTTCATTGATGCCTGAAGGCCTCCCAGACCCCACATTGGACTGATTTATTTTTTTCTTTTTCTTTTTCTTTTTCTTTCTTCCTTCCTTCCTTCCTTCCTTCCTTCCTTCCTTCCTTCCTTCCTTCCTTCCTTCCCTCCCTCCCTTCTTTCTTTCTTTCTTTCTTTCTTTCTTTCTTTCTTTCTTTCTTTCTTTCTTTCTTTCTTTCTTTCTTTCTTTCTTTCTTTCTTTCTTCCTTTCTTCCTTTCTTCCTTTCTTCCTTTCTTCCTTTCTTCCTTTCTTCCTTTCTTTCTTTCTCTCTTTCTTTCTCTCTTTCTTTCTCTCTTTCTTTCTCTCTTTCTTTCTTTCTTCTTCTTTTTTTTCAAAATGGCCTCACTTACAGCATATGGAAGTTCCCAGACTAGGGGTCGAATCGGAGCTGCAGCTGAGGCCTATGCCACAGCCACGGCAACTCCAGATCCAGGAGCCGCATCTGCGACCTATGCTACAGGAATCTATAGTGGTTAATAAAACTCTTTAAATAAAAATGCCTGCTTTGGTATATTTAGAGAACTTCATTGATTAATTTCCATGTCATTTTGTTACCTGGAATTAAATAGGAATTCTGTTTTCCCCCTAGAAGAATACCAATGAATGTTAGTATATAGCTATAAAATGAATATACAGTTGGGGCTTGGTTAAAATTACTTATTTTTACAGTCATTTCCTTTTATTACAACTGAGAAACCCTGGCACTTGCTTCCATTTCTTTTCATAGTTAATGTTAATTACTGTTTTGAGGTACAGGAATTTCCAAGAGAAATGTTTCCAAATAGTTATTATCCTATAGTATTTATGCTAATTTTGCTTTCTTGTCATATATACAGCAGCCATTAAGTACAGTCTCTGGTCCTATAGGGTCAGGATGATGTTTTGATAATTTAGTCTCTCCATTTCCTAAAGTAGGAAGATTAGTCGTACAACCAGTATATAATAAACATAGGCCTTAATTCTGTTTTCCTGTGAACTTTCAGTGTAATGATCCTTCTCTCTAATCATTAGGAATCACCCATGTCCTCCTGTATTTCTCCTAGTCCTTGTGTAGATAAAGATGCTTTTAATGTAAATGTAGAAAATACGCATCTCCTCTGAACCTTTCACTGTTGATGACTTGGAAAATGAAGGCTGGTGAATGAATGCAGCCACAAGATATGCATGGATAAAATCTACTTTCTGCTTGTTTAGCTTCACTATTTTGCCCTGTATCTTGTGATGCTCCATAGAAATTTCATAGCACAAGATTTCCCAGCTCCGAATACAGATTGTTCTTTACTCCTTCAGTTTTTTGCTTAGAAACCTCATAACTCACCTCGAATGACACCTGTTTGGTATTTTAAAGTTTAGGATGACTGAGAAATGAACTGTTAACAATAACTCATGTCAAATATAAAAAGGTATATTTGAAATGGTATTATATTGTTTCTGATTTCATGTAAACCATTTCATTTAAGACAGAATCAAATTTGTTGGTTACCAGTCAGGTCTATTTCAAAAATGAAGTGTTTTGGAGGAAAAGGAAGGAAAACCAGGGAAATTAATAATATCTTGGGTAGTGTTACTCGTGGAAATTTCCTTTCTTTAGAATATGTTTAAATAATTAATGATTTTTGTCCTGTGTCTTTGGCAAAAGATAATCTAAATGCAAAGTACTGAATTATTATAAAAATATAATATAATTATGGTAAAGAATTTTAAAACATAGAAAATTGGAACTACCCAGAATTTCATCACCTAGAAAAAATATTAATTTTGGACTGCATTCATGCCATACTTTTTACAAGTGAATATTTCATACTTAATGGGAAAAACGGGACATATATTATCCTTTTGTACCTAACATAATTACATGAACATTGTTGAGCATGTTTCAGAATTTTATTTTAATAGCCATATAATTATATAATCCAATACTTAATGGTCTATTACCATTTGTTTTATCATTCTCCAATTGTTGGGTATAATGTTTATTTCCAGTTTTCACTATTACAAATAACATTTCAATAAGTATGTGCATGTAATATCTAAATTTCTATTTCTTTAATGTAGGTTAGTAATACCTGGAAGGGAAATTAATGTGCCAGAGATAAAGTTGTCACTGTCTTTCTGCTTAGGAACCCGAAGTGTGTGTGTGTGTGTGTGTGTGTGTGTGTGTATTCAGGAAGGCTCAAATTGCTACCGTAAGTACCATGATATATTTACATTTCATTTTTCCATTTAATTTATTTCTTATGTCACATAAAGAAGACTTTAATTTTTATGTGGGTACTATAAAGGTGCAATCCTCTATTGTTGATATAAAGAGATTCTCAGTTTGAGTTAATTGACTCTGGGTACTGTCTTCTTGATTGTCGCTTGTATGATTCATGACTGCAGTTGATTGGTTAGCTTATTTAGAACTGCTTGAAAAATTTACATAAGAGATTGGTTTCATTTAATTTGTTCCACAATTTTTCAGAGTATCTCTATTACTTTTTAAAATTTTTTTTATCTCTTTTAAATAGAATAAGGTTCAATTTTATCTCTTCTAAATAGAATAACTATGTAAATAAGTTCAATTAAAAATATATTAACAGCAAGACTGATAGTGCTTTATTTTTTAAAGAATCAGAAGTATTTTTGATAATATCATCTAATAATAATAGGATAAAATCTATCAATAACAGGTTCTGTTATTGGATAATTATATTTGGAAACAATTGCAAGTTCCAGAAATTCAGCTTCTGAAACTGGTACTATTAGCATTTTCATTTAAATGTTGATTTGACCACAGGGCAGACATTCCTAACTGTTGATTAAGCATGCTAGAACCCATTAGTTTTTCTAGAGGAGAATGACTCTTATTTTAAGAAGAAATTATATTGACAATGATGTATGTTTTATAAAAATACCTGTGCCCTGTGGTTGGAAGAGTGGTACTGGTGCATTTATAAATATACAAGTAAGTAGTTATGGTTGAAGCAGAGGAACCAAAAGGAAGACTAATAGGACAGAGGTCAGAGGTAACAAGTAAGGTCTCCTGAGGTCTAACTATTTTAAGGATGCAGCTTTTATCCAGAATGAGTTGGTACCCATTAGAAATTTTGAGTGGAGAACTGACATGTATGATTTACATTTTAACAGTTTTACTTTAGCTGCTGAGTTAAGAGTAAGAAGTAGGGAAAGAAACAAGGATGGAAATTGGATGACCTATTGGAAAGTCAATGTAAGATGATGGCACATCGGTCCAGGTGTTGCTGTAATTTTCAAACTGTATTTTTTAGTCTTAAGTTTTTTGGCTTTTCTGTGTGCAACACATCCTGTCTGTGATGTCCCTGAGCCAAGGCAGGCTTCCCCAACTAGGGTGGAAATGTACATCTGAAGGACCTCTCAATCCACATGCTTAACCCTTTTCCCCAACCCACTTTAACTCTCACCTCTGTAACAGCTCTCTTTCTACTGAAAATATCACTGATGCAATGACTAGCTATTCCGCTACCACAATTATCAAAGTTAGAATCTTTAGTTTCATGGTGCTTGGCCCTTAAATTTAATCCATATTATTTTGGGTGTAGCTAAGAGTACTATATGAATTTTCCCTCCTTTTTCATTATTAAGTATTGAATATAAAAGCCCAGGAATGACACATATGTCTAGTATTATTTAATTTGTAGCTCTAACTTTATTTCTAAAGCACTTTTAAAATATATCTCCTCATTGAATGCTCATAAAATCTATGTGCGGGAAGCAAGGTATATGTGGCCCACATTCTTGCACTTTGAAAAACTGAGGCTTCAAGTGATTTGATGCTATTTGCAATACAGAGCTGCGTAATGAAATGAAAGCCCAGGTCTTCCATTTCTACTAAATATAAATGTGGATACATGTGTGGTGACTTCATACACACTTGTACATTTTTGAACTGCATATATTTCAATACATTTCATATGAATGTATATCCTTATAGCAAGACAGATGGTAATATATATAGTGAAAATATGTCAAAGAAAAATTATATATGGTATCTTTTATATAAGAGCAAAATGGGTAGAATTGTCTATAAAGAAATTGTTGCTGGTTTTTAATTAACATTCAAATGAATTGGGATTTTGTTGGATGATAAATTTTGCTTATTTTTTTAATGATTTTTATTTTTTCCATTGTAGTTGGTTTACTGTGTTCTGTCATTTTCTACTGTACAGCAGAGTGACTCAGTCACATGTATATATACATTTTGTCACATTATTCTCTGTCATGTTCCATAAGTGTCTGGATATAATTCCCTGTTCTATACAAAAGGATGTCATTGTTTTAATGGCTGAACTGTTAGTATTTTATATTACTCTGGAATCTTATATTAGTAAGCCTACCTATTAAGTCATTAAATTCAAAATAACCATTTAGAAGATTCAGAATTAATAAAATAAGCAGTTACAACAAATTATATTAAAGTAATTACTTAAAAATCAAGATTTGCAGATGTGTGTTTAAAAAGTAATAGGAGTTCCTGTTGTGGCTTCGCGGGTTAAGAACCTGACATAGTGTCCATGAGGATGAGAGTTCACTCCCTGGCCTTACTCAGTGGGTTAAGGATCCAGTGTTGCTGCAGGCTGCAGCGTAGCTCACAGATGAGGCTAGGATCTGGTGTTGTCCCGGCTGTGATGTAGGCAGGAAGCCATAGATCTGATTTGACTCCTAGCCCAGGAACTTCCATATGCTGCAGGTGTGGCCACAAGAAAAAGGTAAATAAAAAAAATTAGATGATGTCAGCTGTAACTGTAAGTAAATCCAGTCTGTACAGCTGCCTATGAAATGTAGCCATTCATTTGAAAATCCTATTTGATAATTCAAGAATAATATTCAACCAAAATTTAGATTTCATTTCCATTAAGTAAAAGCTCAAATATATGCATTTTATTCAGCTCTGTGGTATAACTCTCTCTTTTGAAAACTGCCATTTACTTTGTTAATCATGTGCATTCCACAATTAACTGACTTTTGAGACCACTTTCACTTTTTAAATGGGAAGTAATAGTATTCTCTTTTAAGGGTTCTTTTATGTTATAAATGCTTCTAATGACTTTGAAAAGTGGCAGTGTCTTACATAGTTGAAAAAAGAAAAGAAGACTAAGATTGGCTTCTCAAATTTAATCTAATGCAAATGAGATTTCTTATTTAGTTTTGTGTAAATAGAACTACGTATGTAATTAGTGTTGAGCAGCATATGGAATCCATCAGGAATGTGTTTTTATATGTACGTCTCAAGGACATTGGAGGAATTTTGATTACAAATATATATTTTAATATAACTTGCTGCTACTGACTGCAGTGTCTTAAAATATTTCACAGATGTCTTTTTCTTCATGTGTTTTAATAATATTTTCCCCGAAACACTGAACTTGATGTTTTGAACTCTGCTTTACTGTCACTTGGCCTATATCCTAGTTAAGTAATTTTAAAATGTTTAGTACTCTATTATCTATTATAGCTATAAGTGAACTTGTGCTAGCTCTATGCTTAACACTCCATATGCATTCAGTAGATGTTTGCATGCAGGAGAAAATAATGAATTCTGGTAAAGCTTGATATTCTCCACTAAAAACATCTCCATCTTATAGATTCTTACAGCTCTAGAATTTCAAAAACACTTTTGCTCTAATCAGTTTTGAACATTACGGTTTTAGCTTGGGCACCAGATCCCTTCTCTTCCCATACTATTCCATTTTACTGGAATTTTATTGTGCTGTATTTATGCATTTGTGAAATATGAATAAAACTATCTTGGGATCGTGTGATTAACATGCAGCTACATGTTAGATGGAAGTGAAGATAACACCCTTTTGATTGTGGAGGAATGTGATATAGCTGTTGGTTGATTTGGTAAAAGATTTGCAATGTAATAAAATAAATAAAAGATTACTACCTGAAAAGTCACTTATAAATGTATTTTCTATATAAATAAATGAAAGATTATCTAGATTTGGATAATAGTTTGCAGGTAAATTATGTAGAGATCACCCCCTAAAAACCTATTAGGGAGTGATCTCTATTCACTGTCTAAAATGAATCAGTGCTTCCTCACTTAACGCATTGTCATGTAAAGGTCACCCCTAGCAACAGAGTCATCTTCCATATCTGCAAGTGAGTAGCTCACTAGAGTGTACACAATCTTATGTAGGACCTAGATTGTTTTTTTGTTTTTGTTTTTGTCTTTTTCAGGACCGCACTCATGGCATATGGAAGTTCCCGGTCTAGGGGTCAAATCAGAGCTGCAGCCGCTGATCTACACCACAGCAAAGCAGAATCCAAATCGAGTCTGCAACATACACCACAGCTCATGGCAATGCCAGATCCCTTAACCCACTGAGCAAGGCCAGGGATTGAACCGTGTCCTCATGGATGCTAGTTGGATTTGTTTCCACTGCACCACAATGGGAAGTCCCTGTAGGACCTAGATTTTAAGGAAGCAAGAGCCTGCCCCTTGAGTCCCAGCCTTGAGTATGTTCCTGTGAGTAAGCACCTGTAGGTGATGAGCATTAGAAAGGGGAAGGACTGTGAAGAGATCACAATTCAGAGTGTGTTCTTTTTCCATCTGGTTGACGCTAAATAATACTAGGTTGTGGATTCTAAGGCGTCTTGGAAGCACATGTTGATAATTTAAAGGTGTCCCAGGTTTCCTTGAGTAAAGGAAAGGTGCTGGGTCACCACTCTCTCCTTTTTCTATTGAGCTTGTTGAGTGAAAAGTCCTTCGTCTTTCTATAACCATGGGTAACATAAGTGGAAACTCAAATTCTGACAGAAATATGAGAATTGGTGATATTTTTCTTTGTTTAGAGTTGTATTCATAGTTTGCATAAATGAGTAACCTTGAGGAAAATACTATTGCCATCATTTTCTTGTGTGTGTCTGGGGCAGGGGTGCTGGAAATAAGCCTAAGACAGTAAGACAAGGTCTTCCTCAGGTTTTCTTAAACCACTATGTTAGTGCATCTTTGTATAAAAAAAAGTAAGTTTACGAAGTTAATAGCACAATTAACACCATAAACTAGAGGCAATATAAGAATGTTCAAATCTAGATTGAGTAATCTCAGATATTTAAATTTAGAAATTTGGGTGAGAGCTTTCAGGTGGCTGAAATAAAATGAAGAGAACAGAAACAGTGCCAATTAGAACACTGGAAGGAACCCAGAATTCAGTCCTTTAATGATGTGATTAATATTGCAGGGTACGTTATTATGATATACTTTACATCAAAGAGCCAAATATGTTTGATCATTTCCAATGATCTTCTCTGCCATCATTTTTATAAAATATTCATATTGTTTGAAAGATTCATTTCATCATACATATTTGTATGTTCTGTAAAATTTGAATCATTAATTAGAATGGCTTGTTTTGAATAACCTTTTTTTTTTTTTTTCAGTTAACTATAGTTTCCAGTATAAACCTCGTCTAAACTAAGACATAGACCCAAACTCCAAAATAATGTTTGGAAAGACTATGTATTTTAGAATCCAAATGTATGTTTTTAGAATCAAATTTGATATTAACTTACAAGTTAAATTTTGAATATGGGCAATAGTTAGGTTTAAAAGATATTCAGCATTTTCTAGGTCTCATAATTTTTGTTTGTTTGTTTGTTTTGTTTTGGTCTTTTCTAGGGCCGCACGCGCAGCACATGGAGGTTCCAGGCCAGGGGTCCAATTGGAACTGTAGCCGCTGGCCTACAACAAAGCCACAGCAACGCAAGATCCAAGCCTCATCTGCGACCTACACCACAGCTCATGGCAACGCCAAATTCTTAACTCACTGAATCAGGCCAGGGATTGAACCCGCAACCTCATGGTTCCTAGTCAGATTCATTTCCGCTGTGCCACAACAGGAACTCCCTAGGTCTCATGATTTTTGTCAATATTCAGTTTCAAAGAAAACTAAAGAATTTGAAATGGTTGTTTAAAATATAAATGCAGGAGTACCCACTGTGGTGCAACGGGATGGGCAGTATCTATCTCTGCAGCACCAGGAGGCAGGTTTGATTCCCCACCTGGCTCAGTGGGTTAAGGGATCTGGCATTGCTGCATCTGTGGCTTGGATCTGATCCCTGACCCAGGAACTCCATATGCCGAAGGGCAGCAAAAAAAAAAAAAAAGAAGAAGAAATGATAATAATAAACTTTTTAAAAATATATATTAATGCAAAATATTTATATGTAAATAATTAGATCACCAGTTTAAAATTTTATAACATATTTTCTTTCTTAAGTCTATACTCATGAGAGTTCATGATGTATCATTCTTATGGTGAGTTTTATAGTAGAAGGCAGTTATAGTATAAGACTTACTTTTAATCCATGCATTATAATATATAGAGCTATCATTTCAATGAAGGCTAAAAATAAGAAATTTTAGATACCTAACTAAGGATGTCCATATATATATATATATATATGTATATATATATATATATATCTCAACTGCTTTTTCTTAAATTAGAACTTCACATTTTCAAAAAAGCAAATTTTCTTGTGTATGAGTGTTTTGTTTCTCTTCTACTGTAGAGGAAATCTGCTGCATCGGAATATTTAAAACAAATTGGGGAATCTCTATTTACGCCATGAATTTCAGGTAGAAATAATTAAATAGTATTCTGATATAATCCTGAGGCATTCTTGACTATCCTTAGTGCTAATGATAGGAGGGTTAGTGAATACATAGTAAGGTGGAAATTACCTATTCATCAAAGTCTGTAATACAACTTTGAGCTAATCATCTTATGACTCCAAATGTCCAAAATGATAAAGTCATAGTGTTGAACTTCACAGTCATCCAGACTCATTTCAATTCTTCTATAATCATTTCTGGAAATGGTGATTTTGTTTAAAAATTATTGGTATAGGTGTTCCCATCGTGGCTCAGCGGAAACGAATCTGACTAGCATCCATGAGGACACAGGTTCGATCTCTGGCCTCATTCAGTGGGTTAAGGATCCAGTGTTGCTGTGAGCTGTGGTGTAGGTCACAGGCACAGCTTGGATCTGACATTGCTGTGACTGTGGTATACACATGCAGCAACTACAGCTCTGATTCGACCCCTAGCTTGGGATCCTCCATATGCCATGGGTGTCACCCTAGAAATATATATATGTTGGTATACAAAATAAAGATTTTTAGGAGTTCCCGTCGTGGCGCAGTGGTTAACGAATCTGACTAGGAACCATGAGGTTGCGGGTTCGGTCCCTGCCCCTGCTCAGTGGGTTAACGATCCGGCGTTGCCGTGAGCTGTGGTGTAGGCTGCGGACACGGCTCGGATCCCATGTTGCTGTGGCTCTGGCGTAGGCCGGTGGCTACAGCTCCGATTCGACCCCTAGCCTGGGAACCTCCATATGCCGCGGGAGCGGCCTAAGAAATAGCAACAACAACAACAACGACAAAAGACAAAAAAAAAAAAAAAAAATAAATAAAATAAAATAAAATAAAGATTTTAGTGTGTCTTCCACAACAGCTCTGAATTTAGCTCAAGGCAGGCATTGAATATACACATAAAATATTATTCAATGTCTGTGTTAAATCTTGAGACTCAAATCTTGTATGTCCCAGAATTGTATGGACCTGTGACTCATGGAATGTCAAATTTAGGCCAGAATAATGTTTTTATACCAACTGGTAGCTGTAGGAGTGTTCCCTGTGGTCTCTGGATGGAAAAGACAATCAAGCAGCTGGGTCCTACTAGTCTTCTAAGAAACAAATCAAGAAACCTCATCAGCAAGGCTGACGGTTACCTTTTATATTATCTTTGGAATGAACAAAACCCTTGGGCCTGATGGGCAGCTGCTTCTTTACTGCCCTCCACTTCAAGGCTTTCCTCAATACAATTCCTAAAGCCCTGAATGTACTCCTCCTGCAGAAAGATGCCTGGAAAAGCCCTTGCAAGCTTCATACAGAAAAAGACCTGAGTTGTAAAACCATTAACTGGTCATAACCAAAGCATTAGGAATATAGGGACACTCTCCTTCCCTAAACTGAAAAGCCTTATGAAAGATTTTTATGTACTTGTAGATAATATCATTTTTATTTATGACATATAAATTTAAGTCTTTCAAGGAGAAAATTCAGTCAAGTGAGATCCATTGGTAGTTTGAGTTCAAAGCCAGTGAGCAAATGGAAATCGTTGCAGCATCTCTTTCATTTCCCTAGTGGACATTAGACCACTCAAAATGTGTCACATAATTTACAGTCCCTTGATAGTAATTGAATATACACATTGAGAGCACACTGGCAGAACACTTAAGGAAGATTGAATGCATGAGGGCCTGCTTATGTTATTTTTGGCTCTACCCTGGCTTTTGCTTTTAATATTTTTTTCTTGAGATTAATTTTAATTTGATTCTTCCATCCTATCCAAACAAAAGCTTTGGGAAAAGAGATTAGTAGCATCAAAGACACTTTGATTTTTAGTTTCAGAGACATTGTGATGTAATGACAAAAGAAGGACAAAATAAAACCTGCAATTTCACCATGAGTCATATTTAAACTGGAAGAACAGTTGAACCGAGCAATCAAAGAGAAAGATAACTTTTGAGCTATTTCCTAAATGTAGAGTGGGATTTTACAAATTTTAAGTTATTATTTCTATTTTAATATTTAATATAGCTGTAAATAGTGAGGGAAATAAGATAAAGTGTGACATAAAAAATTGCTTTAACACCAATAATTCTAAATCTCTATTTTTTTTATGTGTGTGCCAACACATTTTAATTTTTTGGCATATTTTATAGGAAGTCACTTTTGAAATGATTTGTTCACCATGCAACACAGAATCTTCCTTGGTGGTATCCTCTAATATTTAACAGGCTACAGATCAAAGTAGTAAGGATTTCAGCTTAAGTTTATAAAGACTTCCAAGGGAGTTCCCGTCATGGCACAGTGGAAACGAATCTAACTAGGAACCATGGGGTTGCAGGTTTGATCCCTGGCATTGCTCTGTGGATTAAGGATCTGGCATTACCAGGAGCTGTGGTGTAGGTCACAGACATGGCTTGGATTTGGCGTTGCTGTGGCTCTGGCGTAGGCCAGCAGCTATAGTTCTGATTAGAGCCCTAGCCTGGGAACCTGCATATGCCGAGGGTGCGCCCCTAAAAAGACAAAAGACAAAAAAAAAAAAAAAAAAGGACTTCCAAGTATTCCAAATGTGTAATGGGGAAATGGGACCTGACAAAAAGAGCTATTAGAAAGACAGTTTTGTTTTTCTTTTTTTCTCCCCTTCCTCCTCTTTCTTCCTGTCCCTGTCCCTCTCTCCTTCTTTTTCCTTACTGGGTGTGAAATCCACTAAAGATTGTCCAGTCAACCTCTGTTTTCTTGCATGTGTGAGTCAAACTTGTCCCACTCACTGAGACTGAGTTAACTTTTTCTGATCACTAAGATTTACTTGAATAACTTGCCTTTTATTGAGACAAAGACAGTGGAAAAAGTAAAGTGTTCATCAGTGAATATTTTCTCATGCTGAGGATCTATGAGAACATATGCAAATAAGTTAATTAATAACAATTCAAATTTAATTGAATATTTGCAAGGAAAAATTCCTCAGCGCTAAGATATTTACAGACCTTTCAGTTTTAATAATGCTATATGCAGGAAAGATATTTTTTTCTAAAGACAGAGTAGTCCTTTTTTTTTCAGGCTACTTAATAGGTTGGTAATCAGGTGTTTAATGGTAATTTTTTTGCCTTTGGAGAGAAGATAAAACAAGATAAAAATGAAGACTCTTAAGAGATTACCAAAGCAATCTTCTTATTTTATTTACCTATTTACTTACTCCATTATCTTCATTGCTAACTTTTACTTTACTCATTTTTTTCTGATCTCTCTTATGCTCAACTTTGAAATCTTGCTTAATCTTTTTTCCTTCCAAATCAATCTATTTTATTCTTCTTTCTACTCAAGGTTTTTGTGATGCTTGCTAAACTTCCATCTCCAAACCATATGCAGTATTGTATAGGACATAGTACCATATTTAATGATTTTATACATAGTACTTTCTTTCCATAATGTATTGGTATTTCTATGGTAGTTGGAAGGCATTGTTCATCATATTTGTCAGCAGAGATTTAAGATTTTATGTGCACTATTCACACAAGATGATATTCATAATAATAATTAAAAAGACTAGAAAGTTTTCAGAAAATGTCATTCCCCCCAGCCTTTTTTTTTAAACAAAGAAAATCTCTCTCTCTCTCTCTCTCTTTTTTTTTTTTTGGCTACACTCCTGGCATTTGGAAGTTTCTGGGCCAGGGATCAAACCTGTGCCACAGCAGTAACCCAAGCCACTGCAGTGACAATGCCAGATACTTAACTCTTAGCACCACACAGGAACTCCCCAAATCCCTCTCCTTTTTAATCATGTTCATTTTGCCTTGGTGAGAGGTGACATCACACATTACTATCTTTCACAAAATATTTGTGTATAATGCACACTATAAATTTGAAAAGTAGTCACACCCTTCCTCGTACTTTGTTATCTTCAGAAAAATTGTGCTACCTAATTTGTAGAGATTTGCAGTAAAAATCAAAGATGGTGTAGATTTTAAACTAAGTCAATATTCTATATCTATTTCCTATTACTTATACTGGATATGCTGGATTTTTCCATAAAGCTGTGATGATGAGTCAAGGGGAAGCATGAGGTAGTGGGTAGTACAAATCCTACATATAAAACATCCATAAAAGAAGAAACTGTTCAGATAAACCAAAAATAAAGTATATTTTACTTTACAAACTATTTTATATTTATATTAAAAAGAAAATAAAAATAAATGAGTTATTTTTAGTACAATGATATGATGCCTAATGACTTTTGTCAGTGATGTCAACTTTGTTGAATGGAAAACACAGAACTGACAAGAGACTCTGCTTCTGTAAAGTCCTACTTTCCACCAAAATGTTATGTCACTCTCGAATTACCCAGACATCCTTCTCTAACTGGCTAGAAATATGGAGAGCCTCAAGAAGGAACTAGGAAAGAAGTGATAAGAAAGAAGCACATTAGATAAAAGTCATGGGAAGGCTTCCAGATAGATTATAGAGTAAAACTTCAGTTAACTCAGATCAAATTAGTTCACAAATCTCAAATGTACCAATGCACATTTTTATACTGGATTTTTTCCAACAAGCCAAACCTATACCTCATCTATACGTTGTTTTGTGAATAACAGAATAATGTGAAGATATTAAGCAGGGTTCATGAAGGAGAATCTAAATGCAACAAGAAGAGCAAATACAAAACTAAAATATGGAGCTCAATAGTAGATATGACTGGCACCCACCTTGTTTTTAATAAGAAGTTAGTGACCACTGAGATTTTTCTGAGCACCTTTGTGCCTTTGTCCTCTCATTTACCTAATCAATAAATACTGAATATAACACTCTAGATTATGGGATCTAACTGGTTATGGATGGTAAAGGTATTTGAAAAATAACAAAAGAAAATCACCCAAAGTCTAAAATTTTTTTTCAGTTCTTAATTTTTTTGGTAGTACATATGACGTTAAGGGGCCAATGTTACTGGCATATAATATGATATGCATTAAAATTCCTAAAGACAGGGGTTTAATTTAATTCAAAGATTCTTGGGAGAGAATGCATCACCCTCAGCTTTGGGGCATGGTTTACTTTTTCATTTCATCTAAATATAACTTTTTTTTTTTCTTACAGGGGTAGTCAGAACTATATGAAGCAGTGCATTGTCATGTTTGATCTGGGCATGATCATGATGCAGGGAATTAGGTAGCTATCAATTACAGCAATATTTTAGCATTTGTATAAAGAACTATGATATATGTTCATATGTTCTAAGTTTTAAAATTTCACAGGAAAAAAATAATTGAGTAAGAGATACGTATAACCCAGTGAACCTCTATTTTTGGTGTTTGAATGTGTGCGAAGGGGGAGAAACATGTCCTAATCAATGTACTATCATTCACCCCTTCCTGTCCACTTGGCTTGATTGGAAATTTTCTCTTCTGGATGTTGGAAATCATTTACGGAGCCCTATGAAGGGCTGTTAGTGGGCCTAAGACATGATGTATTGGGTCTACTACCTACTGTTTCAGGCTCCTCATTCCTATTAGTAGAAGTGATCTTTCTGGAGGGCACTGAGGCTCATTAAGCAAAACTCAGCTCTGTGAAACTACGGATAAAGGACATACAGGCACAACTGAGGTGAAGGTTTGGGTAACAGAGAGACAGCCCACCTGGAACTTGAGAATATGTTGGAATGGTAACCTTCAAGACACTGTGAATAGCATATGCCCCCTCTACACGCACCCATGACATCTGGTTTTAATAAGTGAGTAGCATATACCACACACACGTGTACAAACACACACAGAGTTACATAAAAATGAGGGTTTCATTCTAGAAATAAAAGCGAAAAATAATAACAGTGAAAAAATAGCAATAAATCCAGAAAACTCAAAGTTAAGTAAACACTTTTGGTAATAAACTTATAAGGTTTTCTGGTACTGTTTTCAGTGCTTTACATATTTTTACTAATTTTATCTTCGCAACAACTCTATATTAGGTAATAGCATCACCATCACCTGTAGATGAGGAAACTAAGAAACAGGAAGATTGCGTAATATAGCTAAGGATACATAGCTAGTGTTAAATTAATTGAGCAAGGAAGCCATTAGACTGAGGTGGCTTTAAAGCCTAAATAAGCAAACCAGAACCTAAACCTGACATGCCTCAAGGGTTTTAGGAAATCAAAACCGAAGACATCCACTCACAAGCAGCCAATTAGGCTTTCCCAAATAAGGCAACTAGCTTGAATCATAGCTAATCAAATAATTTCCTTTCTTTGCTTCTATATCTTCTCTATAAGTCTTTCCCTAGCTCTGGTCTGTGGAGTGCTTCTAACAACTTCCTATCTGGAGCTCCCTGATTGAGTCAAATCTATTTTTACACAAACTTAAAAATTTTAATATGCCTCAGTTTATCTTTTACCACTAGTAATGGAAGTACCAGGATTTGAACCTGAATAATCTGATTCTAAAATCTATAGGCTTAATCGTCACTGCCTGACAGCGATGATTAAGTAATAGTAGAATTGTATAGTAAAATCTGAGTCTTTATAATAAATAGCTGAATGACCTAAGACATACTCTGTTTAAAGAACTTACATACTTCGTACATACTTAAAGAACTTACATGCTGGGTGAAAATGAAAAGTAATTTGAATCTCTATAAAATCTTGTGGACATAAGTATAAGATTCCAGATCTTGAGTGAGGTAAATCAAATAAACATAATTATATTTAAGAAGGAAGATTCTAATAAAAAATTAGACTATAAAGGAATAGACTATAAAGGAAGGAAATCATTGAGAAAAATACAAGGGAAAGTTCATACTGAAAGTTTATTAAATAAACAGTTATCTATTTCAAGAACAAATTATACCAGTGCACAGAAAAGGCAAAAAGAGTAACAAGATACTAAATTGGCTATAATCAAAGACCTGAAAGTCAAATGGAAAAGCCACAAAGAGAAAAAACCAAGCCATAACCTGAAGGAAAAAATAGCACAATGAGAAAGACTTGGCAAAAAGCTAAATGAGAAAGGTGATGCAACCATAACTATGGCCTAGTCTAGCACACACATCCACAGCAAAAACAAAGAAAGCTTAAAACAACAATCACAAATTATGCTGAAATTTCTTGCTGTAATAATTTCAATTATTTACACCACAATTTAAAAATTATCATATTTGTAGTGAGTTTGCTTGAAATTTACTTTGACTTAGCAAACCTTTTGTGGACATAAGAGAAAAATAAGCTAACCTTTAAGAAGACACTTCTTTCTCTAAATAGTCTAGGAAACCTGTTTAAGAATTAACAGTTGGTATGCAAATTGCAAGTTAGAGATCCTGAATGAACTGCTTAATTAACAGGTTCTCATTTGTTAAGCTGAAGTCAAGTGATAAGTTTAATGAAAATCACAGCTATACTGGAGTGGGGAAATTCTATTTGAGTCTTTTCATTAAATCAGGCAAAACCTAATCAATGGATATCTGTGACATATTGCTGTATGGATCTGATTATTTGCTTTCTAGTTTTGCTACAATGCTAAACATTTTATTCTGACAATTGAATAGCAAGACTGGCTATCCATAATTCAAATTTGATTGTCTTTAAATCCTAATCTCTAAACAGTCTCTTTTAAAGAGAATGCCACTGATTCTGTGATCTACAGTTAAATCACTGACATTCAATCAATATCAGAATTTAAGGGTTTAACTAGGACTTCTCCAATAAGTTCATGTCAAGTACACATCTTTAAAAATATTCTCTATACTTTTAAATTATTTCAAAATCTTGAATTTGATATCTTTGAGATCCTCCAGGTCTCAGGTATGAGAATTTGCCTAGGGGAATGGGGGAAAGAAAGCATGAACCTGGGTAACTAAATAAACATGATGCTCCAGGTTTGTTTTTCCTCAGCTAACATTTATCTCTTTGGCATGATGAAGGGCAGATCAACGTTGATTGTAAAAACAAACACAATTAGCACTAAAGCAGCATATGTTAACACTGCTGCAGCCTGATGATGAATGAGCTGTAAGTGATGCCAACACCTGTTCTTGACAATGATGCGTGACACCCAACCCCACTGGAGTAATGAGTGTGCAGACACATGGGTGCACATCTCACCAATTACTGTGGTTTATGGAGGAGTTCTGGTGGCCTTTTCTCTCTCAATCTCTTTTCTGATTACTCCTCTGAGTTCATTCTGTCATTTATTCATTCATTCATTCCGAACTTCACAGTCAACTTTGAGCTATGCGTATCCAGATGTAAGTGGTATTAGCCACATGGGACAATATTGGGTTATACCAAGTCCTGGGTGACCGGAAGTGTACTTTTATACCAGAATAATCATTTCTAAATCACCATTGTCAAGTTATCTTCTTTAAGTCTGATGAGGATTGAAATTACCAAGCACAATTCAACTAGACTGACTCAGAGAATGGCTGAAGGAGTTATTAAATTGCAGGGTTTAAATGCCCTATCTCCAGATTTATCCAGAACTTCCATTCTTAAAGAGAACGTCATTTCCAATTCTCGCTCTTATTTTATTATATTTTTTTAACTGGCCAGTTTGTCAAAAAAGACAATCTCAAAACAAAATGACAGTAGCTGAACGTATGTGATGGTATGCTCTATAAATAATTTGAAAATACTAAATATACGTGTGAATGTTTTTGTGTAATGTGTCAAATTATAAACTATAGAGTTTAGATATTATCTTCCAGTATTGTTTTGGCAACAAATTATGTAGTACCCACAGAGAGCTTCAATACCATGTAATGATCTTTGTTATGTTATATATGGTACCAAGTTTGATAAGATGTTTCTATTAATACAGCCAAATAATGTGAATTACTTTCTGTCTTTATTTTTTACATAATTTTGTATCTGGTTACCCTCTTTTCTCTTGGCTTCAATACCTAGATAAAATGTTCTTTTCTGTCCTACATAGAACTCCTTCACCTGAAGGCAGATCATCCCTACCTGGAGGGACTTTGATATATATTTTTTTTTCCTATTTTTTTAAATTCTGTTTTTACTTTCCAATTGACACTTTTGCTGTATCTCCAAATTTATTCAGCTCCTCCATTCTTAAAAGAATTTCATTTCCATTTCTTTTTCCTATTGTATGATATTCTTTTAATTAGCCAGTTAGTCAAAAAAAATTCCAGATTCATTGCTCTTAGTTCCTCATATCTTTTTTATTTCTTAACTCACTGAAATTATGGGGATGTCAGTATTTCAGGTGATCACAAAATTTACTCTTGTAAAACCCATGTATTTCTTTATAATCTTGCGTATTATTTATTTAATTTCAGATGGTAAGTTCTATGAGGACAAGGGTTACACTTATTTTATTTTCTATTTTATGAAGTAGATGATAAGAGAGTATAGTCTCTGGAGCTAGACTCCTTAGGTTCAAAACTCCTTATTTCCATGTACCAGCTGAATGACCATGGGGCAGTTTCTAACCTCTCTGTTTTAGCCACCTCATTTATAAAATGGCAAAAAAAAAAAATTACTTGTAGTTCATAAGAGCTATTTTGAAGAAAAAGGAGTTTGGATATATAATGAATGTGTGGAGAGTTTAACATGTAGCAAATGTCCCGTGTATTTCAGCTACTGTTTGTGTTATTTAACAATTATTTTTGCTCCATCTCTAATCCCAGAAATTAGTACCATATATGATACATATTAACTTTTCAGCAATATTTTGTGGATAAGTGGATGAAATGAATTAATGAGTGCTACACTTAACATACCTGAAATTGCTACATTTTAAAGATATTGTTCTCCTTTGACTTCTGCATTGCTGGAACATCACTGCTCAAAATATCATCTTTACCTATGAAGCAGAATTCCATATTCAGCTCCTCTGCTCATCAGTGGCAAAACCATTCTGCAAGTTATATCCAGGGAAAAGAGAAGATAAGTAGGTGAAGCTGGAGATGAATTTACTGCTGCAGTGGCCTAGTCTCCCAACTTCATTTTTAGAGCATTAAACTCTGTTCTTCTCACAGCAACCAAAATAATCATTTAAAAATGTAAGCCAGAGCATGATTTCCTCACTTAAAACCATTCTGCTGCTCCCTAAATTCATTAATGAGAAAAATCCAAATTCCACATAGCCCAGCCAATAAGACACTGCCTGACCTGGTCCTGCCAATTTCTCTGAGCTCAACTGCAGCCATAGGTCTCACCTAGCTCATTCCTGCCTCTGACACTTGCTGTTCCTTCTCACAATGCTTTTTTCTTGGATTCTTACTTGGCTAACGTCTGCTTATCACTCAGTCCCTGTTGAAATATCCTTTTCTCAATGACATCTTCCTTGATCTACCCCTTCTCCTCATCTTTAATATATATATATATTATATATATATATGATCTACCCCTTCTCATATATTATATATATATATATATATACACATATATATATGATCTACCTCTTCTCCTCATCTCTAATATACATATAAGATCTACTCCTTCTCCTCATCTCTAATATATATATTAGAGATGTATATATACATATATATGCATATATGTGTGTGTGTGTGTATATTCCTGCTTTATTTTCTTCATAGCACTATCTGGAATTATTTTCTCAATACGTTTGTTTACTTGCTTATTATCACTGGCACTAAGTTCTGTGATGACAGAGACTTTGCCTGTCTGATTCATCATTTTGGCCCACTGCCTGGTACATAATAAATTATTATTAACTATCTGTTAAAATACATTCATAAATGAAGCTAAAGGCAGGAGCCATATCACAAAGGCTTTTGTGAAGGGACAGGATTGTATCCCAAAGGCAACAGGAACCATCAAGAGATGGTAAGTAGAAGATTGGCATATGCATTTAAGAAAACTTTACAGAGAAGTAGCTGAAGAGCAAGTGTAATTTGAAAGAAGAGGGAGGTACATCCCAGTGAGAGTCCTAGAATGATGGGATAGTTAGTAATGCCATAGGGATGCTGTGTGATCAGGATATGGTGAGGGAGTAGATGAGTTTACCTACCGCAGAAGTTTTCTTTAAGCTCATGGTGATAGAAACATGGTGATGAATCAGAATGTGCTCTTTGGCTTTGCAGTGTGGCTTGGAATTGTATTCTAACAAGTGGTGTCCTTTGAAAAGTAGAGAGCAACTGGAAATTAACATGATGGAAACCAGAAGAAAAATCACCCATGCCATATTAAAATCATTCTGGTTCTTTAGAACCCAGCTCGAGGACCATATCCTTCATATGGCCCACTCTTCTAAGAGTAATTGAAGGATATTCCTAGATGCAGTCTGATCCAGTCCTTTCATTTCACAAGAACTCAGTCCCAAAGATATAGTGACATCCCCATGATCACAGATAATTAACTTAGAGTTAAGACCTGTAGGATATATTCAGAGGGTAATATTCTTAAACTGAACTCCTCAAATGTAAGCCAACCTTCAAATAATTTTTTTTAAATAGCCCCATTTCCCATCTAAAATTTCTCAATAAAAGTTATAGCAATAGATTCAAAACTGCTTTACTGAGTGATTGTGAATTTTATTATATACTAGTCATTCCTTCTGTGATAAACCTAAGGGACACCGAGGAGATACAGGGGTGTTAACACTGATTCAGGCATATCTGTCAAACGAAATTAGCTTTGTCTTTTAAAAATCTTTATAAAGGATAATAAATAGTTTTTCCAAAAACAAATATTGACTATGGAAAGTTGTTAGGAACCATTCATATGGTGTATAAACAAATATTACAAAACCAGAATTTATGTTTGCAACTTGAAAATTTTATTGGAACACCTGTGCAATATAAAGTAAGAAAAGACTCAAAATAAAACATTCTTCCATTTCATTTAAGAGATTTAAAAAAATAATACATTAAAAAGCACTATTACAAGAGCAAAGAGCTTTAGGATGTATTTGTTATGTAAAGGAATTTCATGAAAGTTAATTCCTTGAAAGTGCTCGTCCTCTCACAAGCAATATCCTACAAATTTTTACAATCTACAATTTATGTTTTTTTTCTAATCTACAATCTTCAATTTAATTCTGACACAAAAGAGCTAAATGGATTAATTAGAGACATCAAAAGATCTAAGTTTAAAACAAATGAAGACGCAAGTTATTTGAAATCTTTAAACTACCATTTTAATTAAAGATTTTTTTAAAAAAACAACTTTTTGTTTTCCTGGTTTGCTCTGTTTCATCAGTTTGTTATTTGGTCCTTCATTTGTTTTTGTTTTTTTTTCCCCCCCAAGGGTATATAGTTATGATTTCAGAGTTAATTTGGGGCTTCTGAGTTTCTTTACTACATTAACATGGTAGTTGTAGACATGTGATGATCAGTATGCAAAGGTTGGAGTTCTTTTGAAAAGATTTTAAATCCCTTTATAAAAATTTGCTTTGGAGGAAAAAATGATTATGCCATTTTACTTAATAGCACAGAATGAATATCTCTTCTTTCTTCTGTTTAGTGTGGTCTTCCCTTTCTTCAGTGCCATAGCCAAGTGCAAAAACAATGGAACTGCCTCCATCAGTTTGAGCTGCTGTAACAAAATACCGAAGACTAGGCAGCTTAAACACCTGGATTTTATTTCTCATGATTCTGGAGGCTAAGAAGTCCAAGATCAAGGTGCTGGCAAACTCAGTGTCTGATGAGAACTTCTTAATGGTTGGCAGGCTGAGGGTGACTTCCTTCTATATTCTGACATGGTAGAGAGAGAAAGAGGGCTCTTCCTTTTCTTATAAAGACACTAATCACATCCTCAAGGGCTAGATGCTAGTGACTTCATTCAAGCCTAATTACCTCGCAAAGGCCCCACCTCCAAATGCCACCACAGGGCAATTAGGCTTCAACATATGAGTGTGGAAGGAGGTGGAGATACAAATATTCAGCCTCTAGCAAGAGCTAAGCACACATTTTAAGTGTTCTAAGAGTTTTAGATCTTTCTTCCACCTTGACCTTTATGGGAGAAGTGATGTGGGACTTTTCCCCAAGAGTCTGAGGACCTCGCCACCAAGTGACAAGGTGACCATCAGAGGGGTGAGGTGGACTGACACAACTAGCTGACTCTGGGTCTGATGCTAATGGGAGCTTTTTCTTATATCCATTTTTATGTTGGGATCTCTACTAATATATAATTTAAGCAAAGGGTCCTATATTCAAGTTAAATGAAACAAACATTTGAAAACCACTGATGTAGCACAACTTAAGAGAACCAGGCAGTAATGCCTCATCTGAGATCTGATCTGGTCAGCTGTTCCATCCCAGGTTGTGTGACCTTGGGCATGTCTTCAAGACTCTAGAAGCCTGTGTCTTACCCTTCAGTTAGGCTCCCTCACAGAGCTGCTCGAGTTGTAAATGTCTGTGCACTTCAAATTGACTTAATAGAGCCTGTGAGGAGGGTGTTTTTCTACCTTGGCATTTTAACTGTTTCACCAGCCTTTTGTATTTTGAGACAAATATCTTTAATGGAAATGAAGGTGGGAACTGAATCCATCATTTTTTAGTAAGTGGTCTGACATAGAATAGATGCTTAACAAACATTTTGAGAATAAATTTTTAAAACAGACCAATGCAGGGACAGTAGAAATGGAGGGTGAGGAATAAATGTACACTTTTTGGACTTAAAATGTCACTGATAGCTATTCCAAAGTGGCTTGGGGACACTTTCTTGCCATCTCATAAGCTCCTATTCCAGGGTTATTACAGCTGCCAGGAGGTGAATCAGCTTACACTCCTTTGGGTTTTGCCCATGGAGAGAAGGGGACAATGTCCCTTGAGCAGAACCCTCTGGAGCTGCTGCAAATGGGTTGTTCATTCAGTGATTAAATATGAAGGGGGAAAGAGCAACTACTTTGATAAACCAAGATGTGAAAGAAAGTGTGAATATCCCTGAATATGTCTTGGAGTATTCAGTGTGCATCAATTGAGTTTTCTGTCTATCTGATAACTTCTACCGCAATATATAGTGCCAGGCCTATCCATTCTCAAAGGAGACTTATCTGTCTTTTGTGGACCAGGTGAATGGGTTGTAACCCTAGGGGTACTTCTGAGATGGTAATTGGCTTTCTGGCCCTTTCCTGGGAGTAGAAACTCCTCCGAACTCTGGTCTTTATTCTTGTGCCCTCTGTTTGGTGTTCTGCCTCATTTGTAATGGAAAGAGTGAGCAACTTCCTTAAGCTCCAGCCTGAGATTTCAACAGTGTCCTGTTCCTCCCCCTTCTTTGTCAGTTGTATTGATTCTGTACTCCTGGGAACCAAACCAATCATATATTAAGCCCTTTCCATGACATCATTAGATCAGATAATACTTACGTCTGAGGACTTGTTTTTTTGTTTCATTGTTTCATTTTGTTTTGTTTTGTTAATTTATAAAGTAGACAAGAGGCCTGGACCTCATATTTTATAGAATGTATTACATTTACCTTCTTGATAGTTTTATTAGCAACAGTAGACACTATACCAACATTATTAAGTCATACCTATGTTTGGTTGCGTGCTACCTCTGCTTAATAATACAATCTAAATTGTCTTCCACTTTTCTTCTTTTCCAAGGATACATAGCTGTTTTGGAGTTAAACTCATTATTCGCATTTGGCATTCCAAATAAAATTCTCTCCCCCAAATAACAGCATGTATCCTTTGTATCATACTTTATCTTTGCTTTTGCAGGTTCTTATCAAAGTCTCCTTAATGGCCATTAGTGGCTGGTATCATCACTATCCACATTTTATAGAAGAGGCAAAGGAGACTTCGAGAGTTTGGATGGCTTATCCCATAATCTTCTGATAACAAGTATTAGCTATGGAAAGTTACTAGGGATCACCTATACTATGTAACCAGATGTCACAAAACCAGCCTCAAGGTTTCTATTCATATTTTTAACCATGATTTTATTGGAACATCTGCGGGATATAAAATAACAAAAAACTCAAAACAGAACTTAGCAGAGTGAACACGAGACTGTTTCTCAGCTCCAAAGAACTTTCCTGTGTCCCTGTCTTCTTAGTCCCCTCAGGAGGACAACTTTTCCCTGATAACTAACCCCCTCATGCTTACTCTCAAAGCGCCAGGTCTGTCAGCCAAAGGAAAAAGATCTTTCAGTATAATTTTCTACACTGACTACCTACCTGTCTTTTTCCATATTTAGACATAATTTGTGCTGCTAAATAGGGTTGCCCCCTAGCCATTCAGACTAAACTCTGAATTTCAAATGGACACTTTGTTTATAACTGCCGTAAGTCATTAGTTCTGAGGATGAAAAGACTGGTTATTTTAAGTACAAAAAAATTTGGTAAACAGACAAGAGAGAACTTTTCCCTCTTTATTTACGCTCATGGGCGAAACCTTAGGATGCTACCATTTGGATTTCACCTCCATCCTGTTGTAGCCTTCACCAGACGAGCTTTCTGAGCTTGCTGGCGGACGGGGATGGGACCCCAAGGCTGCAACCCCTGGGTCTGCACAGGGCCGCCTGCCAGCACTGCCTCTGAGGCACCTAGGGTTTGCAGGACTTGACTGCTTTCCATTCCTGCTCCTTAGTGGGTTTCCTCCTTCACCACCTCTGAGAAAGCCACAGTGTCCAAAAGAAGGAAGCGGTCCAGCATCAACAGCCAGGGGCCTCCGCGACCTCTCACCACTTTCCCTCCACCCCACCCTCCATCTGTGAGTCAAGGATAGAGAATTAAAAAAAAAAAAAATCTTCCACTGGACCCAACCCCGTCTATGCTTTTGGCTTTTCTACATGCTGTTACATTTTTGGAGAAAATATTCCCTTGTCTTATCCCCTTTCCCCTCTTTTTACCCTGCTCTTAGTCTTAAGTGTCCTTTCAGGGAGTGAATCAAGGCCTCGTACTGTGTGTTAACCCAAGACTTCCTCTAGCACAGCATTGTCTCAGTTCAGAGAAAGAAAACCACTTGCTAATATAAAATACCTATCTACCACCTAGCATTCTTTGTGATTTTTTTTTTCTGCGTGAACATGCATAATATGTGTGTGTGTGTAAACCCACAAAAATGTATATACAAATATGAATGTGTGTGTACATGCACTGTATACACAAGTATATTTTCAACTTCTCTTTTGTTAGGCGAACATCTATTTTAGCCATTTTACCCATGCCACAGCCACAGCAACATGGGATCTGAGCAGCATCTGCAACCCACACCACAACTCACCGCAATGCCGGATCCTTAACCCACTGAGCAAGGCCAGGGATCGAACCTGCATCCTCATGGATTCTAGTTGGGCTCTTTACTGCTGAGCCACAATGGGAATTTCCTATGACAACATTTTTTATTCAATGACAGAATTATAACCACCTGCCCGTTTAGTTCAGTGTCATTCCTGTTTTTGAAAGAATGGCATGATTCTGACTTTAATCTGGTGATCTGAAAGCTTAACAGTAACTCAGCTATACTATTTTATTTTTATTTAATTTAATTTTATATTGCTCAGAACTAGAAATTGGAACATTTAAAAGGCTAAGAGACAATAAAGAGAATAGGTAATAACCATTTCTGGATTCATGAATGTGTTAATCACTTTAATAGAGAGACTATGTAACATGGAGCCTCAAAGTATGCCTAGAAAAAAATGGAATAAAATTTAGAGGCAAAGTCTGGGTTCTTCCACATATTAAAAGGCTCTTGAACTTGTTTCTTCAGGGTAATTAAGATGTAGCCTAAAATACTTGCAAAAAATCTGAGAATAAAGTAGATAATCCTAAAACAAATACTGAGAGGCTTAATAAATATATAGGTCTTAGCAGAGCTAACAATAGGAAATATTTGAGTAAATACTACATTATAGGTCCTATCATTAGGCTTGGGAAGTATCAAGATGACTAAAGTATTGTTCTAATCCTGAGAAAGCTCACATTCTAGTTTGGGATAAAGAGAAGTAAATAATTGCAATCCAGACATCTGACCCAAATTCTTGAAAATATTGCACAAGAGCCTTGAACTTGCTTGGGAAAGCTGCAGAATTCTTTCCAGAATATTATATTTAACCATTCTGTGTGTGGCAGGAGGAGCTAGAGCAGAATCTTAAAGACTTCCCTTCTCTAGACACTAATATTCAATGATTTTCTTAGCCAGATCCTTTTCTTATGAATGCAGCTCAAAGCAGCTATTTCTGCTGGTGTCTCTAATTCCTGCTACTAATTTTAAATACCTTTCTGGAACATCTTTGTTCTCTCAGCTATTACTTACATACAATTTTTTCTTGGTTTCTATCTAATTTCTGTCTTATACTACTCATTACAAGCACAAGGTGATAGCTTATCAAATAATTATTTTTGAAAAACACAGATTTTAATAGTTCTGTATATGTTTTCTATCTTCCTATTTATGATTTTATTCATTTTCAGGATGATTACAATTATCAGGTTGTTGTGTGTATCCAAGGAACAGTGTACTTTAATTCTTCCAGCCTTATTAATGAAAACTGGTTTTGGTAATATTGTTTGATGAAGACTATTAAGACATGCTTTTGTTGAAGCATCGTTGAATTAGAAGTTCTTACAGAACATATGGCATACCTTTCCAGGCATGACATTTGTTTTAAAAGCATTTGTAAGAGGAATTTTTTATTTTGTCTGAGCACTCTGAACCCCAGTATGGAAAATGTCCTTGATGTGGATTTGTATACCAAAAAACCCACAAAAAATTAGTTGAGAAAAGGGGGAAAAAACCCTATTGATTACATCAAAGCTTTCTTAATAGTTAAGCATACATAAATATTCTTTAATTGCAATTTATTTAAAAGGTGCATACCTCTATGTGGTCCTACAGTTTCCCACTAATTCCTCCATATAATGTATTGATGAAATATTGAGCCAAGAGTTAAGACCCCCCCCCTTTCCTATATCTGTATGAAAACTTGTTTTTTTTTTTTTTTTTTTTTAGCTTTTTAAGGCTATACCCGGGGCATATGGAAGTTCCCAGGCTAGGGGTTGAATCGGAGCTACAGCTGCCATCCTACGCCACAGCCACAGCAATGGCAGATCCGAGCCACATCTGCGACCTGTAACACCACAGCTCATGGCAACACCAGATCCTTCACCCACTGAGTGAGTTCAGGGATCAAACCAACAACCTCACGGTTACTAGTTGGATTTGATTCTGCTGAGCCACAAGGGAACTCCCTGTTTTATTCTCTTATTTCTTTATTCACAGTTGGTCCTCTTGCCATGCCTAATGTTAGTTCTTGTCCTATGGTAATTTCCATGGAACTGACCATTTGCTCGCGTAAAAGTTGATGTATTTGGTATATTAACTGCAGAAAATTCTCATGAGTGCATTTGCTTAAAATGCATTAATTGTACTTTTGGTTTGTTTGGTATCTTTGATTCCTATTAGCTACTGGAAAACAAAATTCATTTATGTGCAATTTAAAGAGAACTGTCTCTTCTTCAGAGCTTTCTAACTAATTCTTGATAGCAGCTGTTGGAGCCTTGAGGCAGAAATGATAACAGACATGAGAGGATGTATTTTATAAATGCCTTGAAAATGGAGGAAAAACTCTATTCTGAGTGAAAAAATCTTCCCACATTACTTAGGAAATAATCAGAATGTAATGACTTCCTATAAATGTATATTCAACTAGGATAACTATTTGAAAATCTAACATGACTACAGATTTTACTCTTTCAATTTTTATTGAAGTGCTCTCCATCAGACATTATCTGTCAAAAAATGACAATAAAAATAATAGCCTAATACGATCAGGCTCTGTTGTAAATATTTTATATCCGAGAACAAATATGTAGAACTCAGAGATACCCAGTGAATTATACTAAGTATTGTGACAGATAATTTGATGAATCAAAAATAATATTTTAAATGAAGTTTTTATCTTAAAACTGGTATTTTTAATATTGCTAAAAAAGTCTACTTTTAGGGGGGTAACTACTGATTAATTAAGAAGTATTTACATTCTACTTTCTAAGCTGAAATCTGTGTCAGTGCAATGGACAAGGCTATCCTTTGGGGTGAGGCTTTTCTATTCTAAAATCATGCCCATTTCTGTAACTAAGGACCCTTCTCTTTCAAAAGAACAATTACTGTAAGATGGGGTGCTTAAAAAAGGAGTGAACCGTAGTGCTTTGTGCCTGATTGCTGCCATATGTTAAACAAGCAATATTAAAAGAAACAAAAGCCAGGTGGTCTCATGAGGACATTTTTACTTATGCTTTTGAACCTTTTGCACCCACCTAACAAAGAGCCTGGTTGCTTTGATGTTGTTTCAACATGAGAAAATCTACAATTTTATTGTTTGCAAGCATTAGCCTCTTCCCAATTACCCATTTTTTCTAATTATAAAGAATTCTTCCACAGTGAAATAATCTTCTTATATATTGCAAATTAAAATTTAATATGTGTTTAGATAACACCTCTAAACAGTATAGTAGTGGAGAAAATTTGAAAGGTTCCTTTTTATTTTTTTTCCCCTAAATCAAGACTGGCTACAAAGAAGTTAAAACATTTGTACAGAAGAAAGTTAACAATAGTAATGTGTACTCATACTTTGTTCATAAAATGCCTTTTGAGGTAAATTCATAGTTTGCATTTACTAAATATATTTTTTTCAGGAAGAGCGTTTCACCAAGAGTTTTGATTTCAGTTATCTGAACTATATCTATACAAGGTATAAATGGTATTTTTATTAATTTATATTAAAATAGCCTTTATAAAATGATTCTTAAATAATTCCTTTAAAAGCACATATTGTAAAATAACTTACAGACTGGGGAAAAATATTTGCAAACGATGTGACCTACATTGGGTTATTTTCCTAAACATACAAATAGCTCATAGAGCTCAATATCGAAAAAAACCCAAACAACCCCATCAAAAAATGGGCAGAAGACCTAAACATAACATTTCTCCAAAGAAGCCATTCAAATGGCCAAAAAACACATGAAAATATGGTCAACATTGCTAATTATTAGAGAAATGCAAATCAAAACTACAATGAAGTATCACCTCACACCAGTCAGAATGGCCATCATCAAAAAGTCTGAAAATAATAAATGTTGGAGAGGGTATTGACAAGGGAACCCTTCTACACTGTCAGTGAGAATGTAAATTGGTGCAGCTACAATGGAGAACAGTATGGAGATTCCTTAAAAAACTAAAAATAGAATTACCTACCATATGATCCAGCAATCCTACTCCTGAGCATATATTCAGAAAAAATAACTGGGAGTTCCCACTCTGGCACAGTGGAAACGAATCTGACTAGTATCCACGAGGATGTGGGTTTGATTCCCGGCCTCACTCAGTGGGTCAGGGATCCAGCATTGCCATGAGTTTTGGTGTAGGTTGCTGACGAGGCCCAGATCCCACGTTGCTGTGGCTGTGGTGTAGGCTGGCAGCTGTAGCTCAGATTTGACCCCTGGTCTGGGAACTTCCATGTGCTGTGGATGCAGCCATAAAAAAGAACAAAAAAGCAAAGACTCATTTGAAAAGCTCCATGCACCCCAGGGTTCATAGCAGCAATATTTACAATGGCCAAGACCTGGAAACAACCTAAGTGTCCACTGACAGAGGAATGGATAAAGAAGAGGTGGTACATATATAAACCTATATAAAAATAATAAAATTCTGCCATTTGTAGTAACATGGATGGATCTAGAGATTATCACACTAAGTGAAGTAAATCAGACAGATATAAATATTATATGACATCACTTATATGTGGAATCTAAAAAACTGATACAAATGAACTTATTTACAAAATAAACTCACAGATGCAGAAAGCAAACATGATTACCAAAGGGGAAAGGAGGGGGGATAAATTAGGAGTTTGAGATGAACATATATACACTACCACATATAAAGTAAATAAATAACAAGGACCTACTATATAGCATAGGGAGTTCTATTCAATATCTTATAATAACCTATAAGGGAAAAGAATCTAAAGAATCTGAAAAAGAATATGTATATATACATATGTATATATAAAACTGAATCATTTTTTCTATACACCTGAAACTAATACAACATTGTAAATCAAATATACTTCAGAAAAACTTAATAAAAATTACAGATTGTAAGTAAATAAATGGTGAGAGTTTGAAGTAAAAAGAAATTGTGAATTTTTTTTAAGTTTAGCCTAGGCGAATAAGCATATAGCCGCTGAAATATTAAAGAAATACAAATGCAAATTTTTAAGTAAAGAACTCCTTTTGCATCATAAAAGAGATGTCGAGTGATAGATAATATGGTTTTTTAGGAACTGCTTTCCTCTTCTCAAAGTAGATGGATCAACATACATCCAAGAAAACAATCTCTTCTGTGTTTTAGTATGTATTTAATATGCAAGTAAAAGTTGTTTTTATTGAATTTCTTTAAAATGTGAGATTATAAATTCTACCTTTCTGATGAGGACAAGAACAGGGAGTTTGGACATGAAAACAATTTTTTCCTCAATTGTATTCTACCCGGAATTAGAACAAGTTTATCTAGGACAGGTTTATTATGCTCTTGGGAATACAAGCATATGATCTAAAAATTGATAATATCTCTTTTAAATTCCCCTTCTTCCCCTAAAATACCCTCTCTCCTGTTCATGATGGAGGTAGCTTCCGAATGATTGTTTATTTATAAATATTTCAAGGAGTATCTTACTGCCTTACCATTAAATATTTACACATCGAGCCAATTCGAGACATGAATGGGAAACACTTTTAATAATATGTGTTGGTGTTACATAGAGGTATATATTTTAATCCCTTTTGTTTTCTTATTTTGTTCATCCTTTCCTTCTTTCCTGTTTCTTTGTCTGTTCTTCCTTTCCTTTTTATTTTTTAACTGTAGACTTTTCAAGTAGAATCCCAAAGAATTCTACTTCTGTGAAATTATTCTGGATGTTTAACTTGAATTTTTTTTCAATGTTGAAAGCTGACTCAAATACGATATATAGAAGATATAAAATTAAACTTATGGATATTAAGTAAAATTATACATGTGGCTATTACATTTTTTAAAATGCCATAAAACTTAATATACCTTCAGTCATTCTACTAGTAGCCTTTGAAAATGCATTCTTCAATTAAAAAGAGAACATTTTATTAAACATGCCAGTAAAAATGCTGAGCATCTTAAAATCTTAAAATATCTAAATAGTTGGCACTTATTACTTGAATAACATTCAAGATAGTTTACATATTTTAAATTGCCATAACTCTTCTCAAACTAAAAATGGTTTATAAGTAGATTTTTTACTAGTTTCTCTTTTATACTTGGTATGAAATTTTCACTACTGATAAATGTCTGTACCCTTTTAATTTGATTTCTCTCTTAGGTTGTCAGAATATTGAAGCCCTGAATAGTATCCAGATGATTCTCAAAAACATTTTTCTAAAGAGATAATTTATGAAAGTAAATTTAATTCTTTTAGATTCTAGATTTAATTGGTAGAGATATGTTTTGGAATGAAAGGGGAAAAGGCCATTTTATGACCATTGAGATGCCATTCAAAACACAAGTACATTAAATATAATTATTTTGAGCTTGTTTTTTGAGGATTAAACTTCATAATTCTCCTATAGGAGAAAATAGCATGTCTCTGGTAATGATGACTCATCATTTGTTGGAAAAATACATCATATTTCATGTATTTTAGTTACTACAGGGACTTTTTACTCTAACTAAAAATTCAAAATGCCCTTGGGTTCTAACATAATCACATGTTTAAACTGTACCACAGACATCCCAAGTGCTGACTCACGGGTCTTCTGAAAGCCCCAGCCTGAGAATGGAAGGCAATAAATAATGAGAAAAAAAAAAAGACAAATGAACAAAATGCACGGAACTTAGTACTACCATGAAAATTCCTTGAATAAACTCAATCTTAATTTATAAATTTGAGTTCCAAATATTGAGCAAATGTCAGAACATGGGTTGAGACAGGGTAGCACTGATCATCTTTCTTTACATGTTTATTTTATGTAAAAATATCCGGAGTTCCCATCGTGGCACGGTGGTTAACGAAGCTGGCTAGAAACCATTAGGTTGCAGGTCTGATCCCTGGCCTCGCTCAGTGGGTTAAGGATCCAGCCTTGCCATGAGCTCTGGTGTAGGTCGCAGACATGGCTCTGGCTCTGGCGTAGGCCATCGGCTACAGCTCCAATTAGACCCCTAGCCTGGGAACCTCCATATGCCATGGGTGCAGCCCTAGAGAAGACAAAAAAAACAAAAAAACAAAATTCTAATGTTTTTTCACAATATGATCTTAACACATAAATTTAGCTTAGAGTACATTTTTTACACAGTTATAGTAAAAAATTTAAATAACCAAAATGTTGAACACTGAAATATTGCTTAAGTAAGTTTCAGTATCATGAAAATGTTAATAATGATGCATGTCATTTTCCCTAATTTTTGAGTTAATATATGAAAAAAATGTCTTTGAAATGTCTTTGAAAATTTCTCCAAAGGACAGTGCATTTATAATCGTACATGTGTACCCTTTGTATAAATGTAATTATTCTTTTAACTTTTACTTTTTTATTTTTTATAAAGGTTTTTATTTTTTCCATTATAGTTGATTTACAGTATTCTGTCAATTTCTACTGTACAGCAAAGTGACACAGTCATACATATATATATATATATATAATATATATTCTTTTTCTAACATTATCCTGTACCATGTTCCATCACAAGTGACTAAATATAGTTCCCTATGCTGTATAGCAGGATCTCATTGCATATCCATTCCAAATGCAATAGTTTGCCTCTATTAACCCCAGACTCCCAGCCAGTCCCACTCCCTCCTCCTCCCCCTTGGCAACCACAAGTCTGTTCTCCAAGTCCATGAGTTTCTTTTCTGTGGAAGGGACCATTTGTGCTGTATATCAGATTCCAGATATAAGTGATATCATATGATATTTGTCTTTCTCTTTCTGACTTAGTTCACTTAGAGAGAGTCTCTAGTTCATCCATGTTGTTGCGAATGACATCATTTTGTTCTTTTTTATGTCTGAGTAGTATTTCATTGCATATAGACACCACATCTTAATCCATTCATCTGCTGATGGACATTTAAGTTGTTTCCATGTCTTTTAACTTTTAAATTAAAACTGGTCATGATACTGTAAATGACATATGAGTATAGAATAAGTGCTTTGCTAATCTCTTTGCTTGTTACCTTAGTGTCATCCTAAAGAGCTGAATGAATTTAAGGTAGCAGAAATCTGTTGTTAGATCCACAGATACCACAGATGATACTACATGTGGATCAATCAACCAGTAGCCCACACATATGTAATAAGGGTTGGTCATATGTTTATTACTGGTGAGTTAAGAGCTATCTGGTTATTGTTGTTCAAAAATATGATTTTGCCTTCTGGGAGCTTACAACCCAGTTGGAAAGATAGGAGCTATAAAGTAGTAGCAAATTAATAAAAAAACCTGAATAAACAATGAAATGATTCAACCTGGCCAATATGAGGATGCTCATTGGAGCTTATAGAAATATTGAGGAAAAAAAATTGAGGGGAAAAAAATGAATTTGAGTTATAAAACTTGGACTAAATGAGTTTAGATGAGATATTTCCATCCAGTGTTCATCTTGTTTCATTTTTTTTTTATTTTGGCCACACCCATAGCATGTAGAATTTCCCAATCCAGGGTTTGAACCCACGCCACAGTAGTGACTGGAGCCACTTCAGTGACACAGCCAGGTCTTTAACCCACTTCACTACCAGGGAACTCTATTATTGTTTCTTCAAAAAATTTGCTTTTAGTTTTTACATGCTACATGAACATTTGCTCATCGTCCTACATATTTTATTAAATCTGTTAATTGCTCAATGTCCCGTCATCTGTTATGTTAGCACGTAATCATTGTGGTTGAACTGTTTAAAAGGTTTTCAAAAGGTAATTATTTGACAAAGTGCACCCACTGGCAGAATTGTCTGTATTCATGGAAGAGATTTTTTTTTTTTTGCCTTTTCTAGGCTGCTCTCACAGCATATGGAGATTCCCATATACCTCTGTGATCTGCATGGAAATTCCACCCTTTTTTAGATCCAAATACCTGAAGTTCCTAGATCATTCCAAAGTGTTGATGTTCTTTAATTCTTTTATGGCTGTAACATATCATGGCTGGCTTGTATTAGGATCTAGAGATAGGTGAAGTAATGTTGATCTTAAAAAAAAAAAAATGTTGGCTGTTACTTTACCAGCAAAATAAGTTTATTTAGGAACAGCAGAGAATTGCAATTCAAGACAAAGTATGGTGAACCATAGGCAAGACTGAAGAACAGAGAAGGACTTGCTTTTATTGAGGAAAGGAGGAAATTGCAGAGGGCTGTGATGGTTCTTCATTGGCTGCAGGTGGGAGGAAGTTTGCCATTGCTGGGTCAGGAAATCTTCCTTCCTGATGAAGTCTGCAAGCTGGGGTGAGTGACATGTATGAGAGCTCCTCTTTTGGGGCTTCCCACCTCCACTTTAAATGAAATTTATTTATTTTTGCAATACATAAGTATTTTCAAACTGCTATTCCATTTCTTATATTTTACTCTTTTTTTTTTTTTTTTTTTGCTTTTTAGGGCCGCACCCACGGCATGTGGAGGTTGCTAGGCTAGGGGTCTAATCGGAGCTATAGCTGCCAGCCTATACCAGAGCCACTGCAACACCGGATCCGAGCCACATCTTTGACCTATACCACAGCTCATGGCAATGGCAACGCCGGATCCTTAACCCACTGAGCAAGGCCAGGGATCAAACCCCACAGTTCCCAGTCGGATTTGTTTCCACTGCACCACAACGGGAACTCCCTTATATTTTACTTTCTTTGAAATTTATCCAATGGTTTGCTTTTCTGATTTTCTGTTGCAGTATTTCTTTTGTTTTTTGTGTCAATATTATTTAAATGACTGTTTCAGATGATTTAACCATGATACAAGGTGAATAAAATTTAGATTTCTCATTTACAAAATAGCTTTTTGCGAAAGAAAATGACAAGGAAGGACATATCTATTCACGAATTTTTCCCACTAATTTGTACTTTTTTTTTTGGGGGGGGGGGCTTGCTCAATCACGGCATATGGAAGTTCCCAGGCTAGGGATCAAATCCGAGTTGCAGCTACAGGCCTGCACCACAGCTGATAGCAGGGCCGGATCCTTAACCCACTGAGCAAGGGCAGGGATCAAACCCACATCCTCTTGGATACTAACTGAGGTCATTTTTCCTTTGTGCCATAACAGTAACTCCATTAATTTCTACTTTAAAAGACATTTCCCAAAGAAAAGAAAATTTTCCAATAGATAGTGTTAATTTTAAATAATGAAATTATAATACTACAGACATCAGAAGTTGAATTGTTTTGGAACAACTCCTTACTTATATATATTTCATTAAACCATACCATTGAATGTGTAATGGACTTAAAATGAGGTGAAGCAGATATGCATCTGATGTCGTTTTCAAATGTAGAACACTTGTGTGTATCAGTAGATTTCTTTTGAATTTGTGTAACAATTTGTGTAACAATTTGTGTAATGTCTTTTCACCTTCCACTTGAATGCCGTACTTGTCATTAGCATTTTCAAGGTTCTGATTCCTCCTGCAGCAAAGAAATCTAATTAACCTTCCTTAATCCGATATTTACCAAATTTATTTGCTGAGGGAATACTTTTTATATCAGAGCAATTAACATATTCTGGTATTCTAATATTACATGGAGCAAATGCTGCTCAATTACCCTAGCAATTATTGCTAGAATGAAACCCAACAAAGTTTTTCAGTTTATAAAACTCAGTGAACAGCTTGATCCTGGTCTAGAAATCTGTAGGGTAATCTGAATTATCGATCATTTAGAAGGGGCTGGTGAATTGTAATTGACTACTTACAAAACTGCACTCAAAACATATATTAAGATCCAGCATCTCTGGAATTTGCTAGTACCTCCTTGGAGTGGGAACTAAAATACATGCTTACGTTTTGGGTTCTATGAAGATACACTGAATTTAGGGACAGAAATATATTGAGCATCATTTAATAGAATTGGCCCTAAATGTGAGAGTTAGTCTTTACTTACAGCATATAATCTTCTGGGAACTCCAAGGCTCTTTAAGCCCCAAACTGGCTTACACACATCTTATGAAATGAAATTCCAACTCTGGAACTCCTTGACCTCTCACTTGAATTAGAGAATTAAGAAAATCCTGTCATTTTCTATGCTATGACTTTGCTTAGGCTTTTTCTCTTCCCCAAAATGCCTTTACTCCTGCATGCCTCAATCCCTATCCATTAGAATTTTCTGCTGCCTCTGACAACCCTGCCTCCCTATGACCTTTCCTTTTTGTCTCTCTGATGAACAGCTATTTGTCTAAGCTTCCACCCAAACCATTAAATTCCTTTTTTTCCTGTGTCTCAACAGGACTTTGCTTGCTTCTTTGTCATAACACATTCTGTGAGATACTGTTACTGAGAAACATGAATAGTCCCCCAACATTGATTAGGCGCTTTCAGTAGCCAGAGACCATGTTTTACCTATAATAAACAGTTTTCTTATACAGAGTAGATACTCAAAGTTGGGGGCAAGGAAACTTCAAAATTAGCCTTAATCCTTTTTTTTTTTTTTAATTAACATAAGGAAAGTCACATGAAACCCCAGGTTGAAAATCACATTCTGAATTTCTATTTATTAGCATTTAACTGAAATACACAGGTTACTTCATGTATGAACAAAGAATTTTTTTAGGACTCATGCATTTTTAAATATATTTTCTTCTCATCACCTAATTTTGAACACTTTCCAGCTGGTTGCAAAAAATTTCTTAATTAAAAAGCACTATGATACATACAATGACATGGTCAAAGTTTGGTCTCTTATTCCCTCTAGATGTGGTTCTTCAACCATTTCTTTTCCTAGTTAGAAATTGTTCTTTTTTAACTTTTTGCTTTTAAATAATTTCAGACTTAAAAAAGAGTTTGAAAAATACTGCAGAAATTCCGTTATAAATTTTAACCAGCTTCCCCAAATGTTAACATCTTACGACCAGGATACAATTATTAAAACAATAAAATTAACACTGAAACAATTCTATCACCTGCTCTATAGACCAACTCATGTTTCTTTAGCCATCTCACTGAAGTCCTTTTTTGGTCCAGAATCCAATCTTCAGATCCCCTTAGTCTCCTCCAGTCTGACCTCTCCTTAGCCTTTCTTTGCCCATCATGACATCATGATCCTGACTCTTACCCAGATCACATGCACCAGTAATTTTGTAGGATGTCAATTTCAGTTTGTCTAATATGTAAGCAGTGATTATGTCATTTGAGAAATGTATTCATAATCTTAGGAATATTTGTGAGGATTGCTTGAGTGGAAAACATTTGTTTCTCCAAATGCTTTGTTGAATAATAGTCTGACTTTCCATGTGATAAGAGCGGATATTTTAGAGTTTGGTTTTTTTGTTTTGTTTTTTGGTTTTGGGTTTTTGTTTTTTGTTTTTAAGACAGAAAATGTCTTGTTTTCTTTCTTTGCAGGTGTTTGGTCTTCTATTATTCTTTTGAAACATTTATGAAGAGTTTGTATTCCAGAGCACTGTAAATCTCTGTTGACATAAATGTACATCTTTCTCAAAAATGTTTTTAAATATGAAAGTTTTTTTTTAATCACACACATTATTTGCTTTCTTTCTTAGTAATCAGTAGGTAGGTAGTATTAGACAACTCTAGATGCTGATTTTTTTTTTTCCTTAGGTCTAAACTCCAGGACCTGTTTATATTACTAGATATACAGTTCGTTCATAAACAAACTTGAGATATTTGAAACAAATTTAAATTTAGTTAAATTTAATTTAATTTATTTTTTTTTTAATTTTTTAATTTTCCCACTGTACAGCAAGGGGATCAAGTTATCCTTACATGTATACATTACAATTACATTTTTTTCCCCACCCTTTGTTCTGTTGCAACATGAGTATCTAGACAAAGTTCTCAATGCTACTCAGCAGGATCTCCTTGTAAATCTAAGTTGTGTCTGATAAGCCCAAACTCCCGATCCCTCCCACTCCCTCCCCCTCCCATCTGATTTTTTTTAATATACAAACACTTTATTTTTTGTTATTATATAATGATGTTTATTTTTTTCCATTATAGCTGGTTTACAGTGTTCTGTCTGCTTTCTACTCTATAGCACAAATGCTCATTTCCACAGAATAGATGCTGAAATTTAATTGATCTAGTCTTTGCCTGGGCTTTTAAATCTTAGGCTTGATTGATGTACCTCTTCAATGAATATCACAGAAAAGCCACACTTAAAATGTGCTACTCATAAATTGATAATGTTAAAGTTTTTTTTTAATGTATGTGCCTCCTCTTGTAATGTGCTCTTCTCTCCAGAAAACTTGCCCACCCTACTTTTTTTGCTTATTTCTCCTCTCATTTTGACCATTCCCTGCACTGACTGATTTACTCCAACCAATTGGCAGTCTGGTTTGCTGCCACATCACTTCACTGAAACTGCTCCTTTAAGAGTGCGAATGGACATTTGGGTTGTTTCCATGTCTTGGCTATTGTGAATAGTGCTTCAATGAACATGCGGGTGCATATGTCTTTTTCAAGGGATTAGCAATGAGATCCTGCTGTGTGGCACTGGAAACTAGGGTCACTTATGATGGAGCATGATAATGTGAGAAAAAAGAATGTATACATGTTATGTGTAACTGGGTCACCACGCTGTACAGTAGAAAACTGACAGAACACTGTAAACCAGCTATAATGGAAAAAAATAAAAATCATTTTAAAAAAAGTGCAAATGACTTTCTAAAATCTAAATTGACTACTCACGCACATTGTTCAGCAGTGTTGCCACTGTCTTCTTTCATGAAACACTTACCTTCCCATAGTACCTGAGACACATTCTCTCTTGGTTCTCCTGCTGCTTCCCAGAATGTTTCTTCTCATTCTCATATTCTTACTTGCATTTACATGTAGGTGTTCCATAGGTTTATTCTTTAACCATAATCATGCTTTGTACTCAGGACTATGTCAAGGCTCCCAAAGCTTTAGTTAGCACCTTTGTGCAGGTGACTCAAGCTTTACCTCTAATTTGGAGATTCACCCTAAGCTTTAGATCTGAATTTCCCATAGATACTTCAAACCCAATTAGCCATCAAATGAAAATCATTAATCCCCCCCTTATACATGATCTTCTTTTTTCTCCTACCCCTACCTACTCCTAGACTTGGGCTAGGCTTAAATCCACTCATTGGATTCTCCCATCACACTTGGTCCTCTGCCTCTTAACCCATACTAGTCTCTTAATCTGGTGGTTCTTCTCTCTCTCCATGTTTGTATATACTTATTTTTCTTTAGGTAGAGTTCACATTCTACCTCAGTGATACCTACCATCATCAACTCAAAAAGAATTTGACTCTCATGTTTATTGTTTCATGTTTTATCATTAGTTGTAGACATGTCAGTATTGCTTTCTTCTCATTGGATTATAAATCCTTCAAGTGACCTTTGTGGTTCTCATAACCAGCCCACTGCCTTCCTTGCATACTGATTTGTTGAACTGACTTGAAATGAGTCACTCCTTGTTGTTGTTGTCATGGTATTTATTGTTTTGTTTTTGTTTTACCTTGCCTAGCTAGCCATGCTAACAGCATGTTCCTCCCAGGTAAGAACCATAATATCATACATAGAGGTCACAGAGAGGTCATTGGTATTTCTTTCTCATTCATTGATACATTCATTCATTCATAATAGAGACAGGAAAAATTAAAAGGAAAGCAGCTGGGAGTCTCTAGAAAATAATGCTTCCTTTCTCAATCATTCAGAGCAATATCTTGGGCAGTTACTAAAGTAAAACTATTTCTCAAACCCAATATGCTGAGGTGAGAAACACAGTCATATTACTTGTAATTTACTGTTGCTCCCTTAGTGAGCTGCAGATCAAAAAGTATCTGTTCTGACACTTCATTTCTGAAACTTAATGCTGTGTTTGTTTAATTTATCTAATTAAGACCTCTTAGCACCTCAAATAGGTGCTTTAAAAAAGAACACCACCACCCAGCTGTCAGCCTAGGGAATGAAAGAATAAATGCGAACTTAACACTTTTCAATGGTGAATCGGCACATTTTGATGTCTTGACAGCACTCGATAAAAATCAACACGATAAAAATCAAGTAATCTTTCAGACAATATAATATTTTGTTGATTGTTTCCAGACTGAAATCTCTTAATAAGTACTGCAAATAGTTTTTTAAAACTGCTGATTATTTGGGTAAATATTTCTATGAATATACATAAGTATACTCATAATTTAAAATTACTTTGCAGGAGTTTGTTGCTGCTTCTGAGATAAAGAAAACTCTTGATGTCAACATTTGAACAGAGAAAAATACGGAATATGGTAAGTGCCTTGCAGACACTATATCAGCCTAATCTAATCTAATGCTCCATTGTGTTTTTAACATTTGTAAGTTACAGACATATAAATGCATTCTTATTATAGTCACTGTTGCAATCTGTGGTGAAATCTGACCACACTTGAATCACACTTTTTCCACTCCTATAAACTTACTTCGAAAAACTCAGCTTAACAGACACTTGGCTATCAACCATGGCAGGAGATCTTAACTATGATTTTCATTTGTTAATTTTTTTTAACCTTATTGCCTTCGTATATTTTATGTATTTATTTAATATTACTCAATGGATTTATTACATATATAAAGTTGTACAATGATCATCACAATCCAATTTTACAGCATTTCCATCCCAAACCCCCAGTACATCTCCTCACCCCCAACCTGTCTTCTTTGGAAACCATGAGTTTTTCAAAGTCTATGAGTCAGTATCTGTTGTGAAAAGAAGTTCAGTCTGTCCTTTTTTCAGATTCCACATGTAAGTGATAGTATTTGATGTTGGTGTCTCATTATCTGACTGATTTCACTTAACATGATAATTTCTAGGTCCATCCATGTTACTAAAAATACAGCTATTTCATTCCTTTTAATGGCTGAGTAATATTCCACTGTGTATATGTACCACATCTTCTGGATCCACTCCTCTGTTGATGGACATGTAGGTTGTTTCCATGTCTTGGCTATTGCAAATAGTGCTGCAATGAACATTGGAGTACATGTGTTTTTGCGAGTCATGGTGTTCTCTGGGTAGATGCCCAGGATTGGGATTGCTGGATCAAATGGTAGTTCTATTTTTAGATTTTTGAGGAATCTCCATACTGTTTTCCACAGTGGTTGCACAAATTTACAATCCCACCAACAGGGTACTAGGGATCATTTTTCTCCACACCCTCTCTAGCACTTATTGTTTGTAGACTTTTTGATGATGGCCATTCTCGTTGGTATAATGTGGTACCTCATAGAGGTTTTGATTTGGATTTCTCTAATGATGAGTGATGTTGAACATCTTTTCACGTGTTTTTTGGTCATCTGTATGTCTTCTTTGGAGAATTGTCTGTTTAGATCTTCTGCCTATTTTTTGATGTTTTTTTTTTTTTTTGGTATGGAGTTGCAGAAGGTATTTATAAATTTTGGAGATGCATCCCTTGCATTTGCAAAGATTTTCTCCCATTCTGTGGGTTGTCTTTTCTTTTTGTTTACGGTTTCATTTGCTGTGCAGAAACTTTTAAGTTTGATTAGGTCCCATTTGCTTATTTTTGTTTTTATTGTCAGTACTCTAAGAGGTGAATCTGAGAAAATGCTGCTGTCATTTATGTCAGAGAGTGTTTGGCCTATGTTTTCCTCTAAGAGTTGTATAGTATCTGGTCTTATATCTAGGTCTTTAATTCATTTTGAGTTTATTTTTGTGTATGGTGCTAAGGAGTGTTCTAATTTCAGTCTTTTACATATGGCTGTCCAGTTGTCCCAGCACCATGTATTGAAGGGGCTGTCTTTTCTCCATTGTATATTCTTGCCTCCTTTGTCATAGATTAGTTGGCTGTAGGTATGTGGGTTGAATTCTGGGCTTTCTATCCTGTTCCACTGATCTATATTTCTGTCTTTGTGCCAGTACCATGCAGTTTTGACGACTGTTGCTTTGTAGTATAGTCTGAAGTCAGGGAGCCTGATGCCTCCAGCTCCCTTTTTCTTTTTCAGGATATCTTTGGCTATTCTGGGTCTTTTGTGTTTCCAGACAAATTTCAAAATATTTTGTTCGAGTTCTGTGAAAACTGTCCTTGGTAGTTAGATAGGGATTGCGTTGAATATGTCGATTGCCTTGGGTAGTATAGTCATTCTGATGATATTGACTCTTCCAGTCCAAGAACATGGTATGTCTTTCCATCTATTTGTGTCATCTTTGATTTCTTTCATCAGTGTCTTATAGTTTTCAGAATACAGGTCTTTTGTCTCTTTAGGTAGGTTTACTCCTAGGTATTTTATTCTTTTGGATGTGATGGTAAATGGGATTGCTTCCCTAATTTCTCTTTCTGATCTTTCATTGTTAGTGTATAGAAATGCCATCAATTTCTGTGTATTAATTTTGTATCCTGCAACTTTGCTAAATTCTTGGATGAGCTCTAACAGTTTTCTGGTAGGGTCTTTAGGATTCTCTAGGTATAGTATCACGTCATCTGCAAATAGTGATAGTTTTACTTCTTCTTTTCCAATTTGGATTCCTTTTAGTTCTTTTACTTCTCTGATTGCTGTGGCTAGGACTTCCAAAACTATGCTGAAGAGTAGTGGCAAGAATGGACATCCTTGTCTTTTTCCTGATCTCAGCAGGAATTCTTTCAGCTTTTCACCATTGAGAATGATGTTAGCTGTGGGTTTGTCATATATGGCCTTTATTATGTTGAGGTAGGTTCCCTCTATGCCCACTTTCTGAAGGGTTTTTATCAGAAATGGGTGTTGGATTTTCTCAGAAGCTTTTTCTGCATCTATTGAGAGGATCATATGATTTTTATTCTCCAGTTTGTTAATGTGGTGTATCACACTGTTTGATTTGTGGATATTGAAGAATCCTTGCATCCCTGGGATGAATCCCCCTTGATCATGATGTACAATCCTTTTAATGTATTGTTGGATGTGGTTTGCTAGTATTTTCTGAGGATTTTTGCATATGTGTTCATCAGTGAAATTGGCCTGTAGTTTTCTTTTTTTGTGATATCTTTGTCTGGTTTTGGTATCGGGGTGATGGTGGCCTCATAGAATGAGTTTGAGAGTGTCCCTTCCTCTGAGATCTTTTGAAATAGTTTCAGAGGGAGAGGTGTTATCTCTTCTCTAAATGTTTGATAGAATTTGCCTGTGAAGCCATCTGGTCCTGGACTTTTGTTTGTTGGAAGTTTTTTAATCACAGTTTCGATTTCAGTACTTGTGATTGGTCCATTCATCTTTTCTATTTCATCTTGGTTTAGTCTTGGAAGATTGTACTTTTCTAAGAATTTGTCTGTTTCTTCTAGGTTTTCTGTTTTATTGGTGTATAGTTGCATATAGTAGTCTCTTATGATCCTTTGTATTTCTGTGATGTCCATTGTTACTTCTCCTTTTTCATTTCTAATTTTATCGATTTGAATCCTCTCTCTTTTTTTTCTTGAGAAGTCTGGCTAAGGGTTTATCAATTTTGTTGATCTTTTCAAAGAACCAGCTTTTCGTTTCATTGATCTTTTCTATGGTTTTCTTCATTTCTATTTCATTGATTTCTGCTCTGATCTTTATGATTTCTTTCCTTCTACTAACTTTAGGTCTTGTCTGTTCTTCTCTCTCTAGCTGCTTTATATGTAAAGTGAGCTTGTTTATTTGAGCTTTTTTCTTGTATCCTGAGGTAGGCTTGTATTACTATAACCTTTCCTCTTAGAATGGCTTTTGCCGCATCCCATAGGTTTTAGAGTGTCATATCTTTGTTGTTATATGCTCCTAGGTATTTTTTAATTTCCTCTTTGATTTCTTCAGTGATCCATTGGTTGTTTAGCAACATGTTGTTTAGTCTCCACCTGTTTGTAGTTTTTACAGTTTTTTTCTTGTTGTTGATGTCCAGTCATATAGCGTTGTTGTCAGAAAAGATGCTTGATATGATTTCAATTTTCCTAAAGTTACCAAGGCTTGATTTGTGGCCCAGGATGTGATCAATCTTAGAGAATGTTTCATGTGCACTTGAGACAAATGTGTATTCTGCTGCTTTTGGATGGAATGTCCTATAAATATCTATTAAGTCCATCCGGTTTAATGCATCATTCAGGGCCTGTGTTTCTTTATTGATTTTCTCTCTGGATGATCTGTCCATTGCTGTAAGTGGGGTGTTAAAGTCCCCCACTATGATTGTGTTATTGTCAATTTGTCCTTTTAAGGTTGTTAGCAGTTTGCTAGCAGTTGTGATGATCCTATTTTGGGTGTGTAGATATTTAAAATTGTTGTATCTTCTTGGACCAATCCTTTGATCATTATGTAGTGACCTTCCTTGTCTCTTAACATATTCTTCATTTTAAGGTCTATTTTGTCTGATATGAGTACTGCTTCTCCAGGTTTCTTTTGATTCCTGTTTGCATGAAATATGTTCTTCCATCCTCTCACTTTCAATTTGTATGTGTCCATAGAAGTGAAGTGGGTCTCTTGAAGACAGCATATATATGGGTCTTGTTTTTGTATCCATTCAGCGAGTCTATGCCTTTTGGTTGGAGCATTTAGTCCATTAACATTTAAGGTAATTATTGATATGTATGTTCTTATTGCCATTTTATTAATTGCTTTGGATTTGTTTTTGTTGCTCTTTTTTCTTCCCTTCTTCTCTTGTTCTCTCCTCTTGTAGTGTGATGACTATCTTTAGTGTTGTATTTGAGTTGAGTTTTCTTATTTGTTTGTGTATCAATTGTAGATTTTTGGTTTGCAGTTATCCTGATGTTTTGATATGAGAGTCTATATATATATGAATTTGTTTTAAGTTGTTGGTCTCTTAATTGCAAGTGCATCTCCAGTGTCCTGCATTTGTACCCTCCTCTTCTCACGATTTCTGATTTTGGTGGCATAATTGTGTGTGGATGATTTCATATCTTTACTGTATGTATACCTTACTGGTGAACCGTGTAACTATGATTTTTAATCGGAGACAATTCAAGATTGCTTATATGATTGGGACTCACATATCTGTGCTCCTCCAACCATGGAACTTCTTAAGATGGGCATTTAGGATCATGATACTGGTTTATCAAAGAGCAAGCAAAGACTTCAATTTCTTAAAATGCAGTTATACTTGTTATTCAGACCTTTCAACATTGATATGCAACAGTTAAATAAATATATCTTGATGCTTAAAAGGCTTTTTTAACAATTAGTCTACAAAAGCAATTTAGTTTTACTAAGTTTATAAAACTCTCTAGTGTTTTGGGTTGTTCTCTTTTCTTGTTGTGTTTTCTGGACTGAATAAGGGTCCTTTTCTATTATCCCATCCAGAAGACTCTCTGTAGGGCTTCTCAGTGGATGAGTTATTGAGACTTGAAAGAGCAAAGGAAAGATAAAGGGAGAGAGTTCCAGAGTCATTTCTGGGGCACAAGTACATACTGGTGTCTCTATACTCAGTCCATCCCCACCATCCCACCCCATCCAGTGCCAAAGAAAATGTTATATGTTTATGATGACATGGTGGCATTACCTAGATTTTTCCTACCAGTCAAGTTTCAGAAAGAATTAGTAGATACCATTTTATTTAGTTGGGGGTATTCTTTTTGATGAGAACTTATCAAGTTGGGATCAAAGAAATAAGCTTTATGTAAGATTATTAGTAGTCCTTCTGAAATTACATGCTGTGTATTGTGCGTATATTCTTTTTTACTATGGAGATGATCAATGGTTTTATCAATTTTTAAATGATCTTGATGACAAGAGCTTTTATCTAGCATGGCTCTATTAATTAAAAACAGATGTGATTAAAGTGAAAAATTTTGAAGGATGTGTGGGGGTTTTATATATACATTTTTATTAATATTTCAGGTGGTATTGGCTGTGAAATTTGCACCCTTGTGACTCTTTTTTAATTATAAATGTTTTTAGGGGAATAAAAATTTTTCAAAATAGTTTTTTTTTTTTGGTACTTTTCCTTTCGTCATTCCCTAATACCTGAAAAAATTAGAACCGTTATTATTGAAAATAAAAAATATATAAAACTCCATTCATGTTTATTTTATAGTCATTTTACACACCCTTACATAGACTTCTAGTTATTCCATGACTAAGTGTACATTTTTAAAAGATACCTATTATTTCTTATGTATTCTGCCAATATTGGAACCTGTTGTATGAATATTGATCCCTGTTGCTTCCAGGGTTGGTTTTTTTTTTTTGTCTTTTTGCCTTTTTCTAGGGCTACTCCCATGGCATATGGAGGTTCCCAGGCTAGGAGTCGAATCAGAGCTGTAGCCACCGGCCTACGCCAGAGACACAGCAACGCGGGATCTGAGCCGCGCCTGCAACCTACACCACAGCTCACGGCAACGTCGGATCCTTAACCCACTGAGCAATGCCAGGGATTGAACCCACAACCTCATGTTTCCTAGTCAGATTTTTTAACCATTGAGCTACGATGGGAACTCCGATTTTTGTTTGTTTTTGATCACAGCTATAAATAGAAAAATTAATTCTGACCTGGTCATAATTTTTGTTTACCTTAGTTGGAAACTCTGTAAAGTATTTGCTCTGCCTTCTGCATAATATCTCTATCCCTGATCATGTGGACATTTCCTCCCATCTCCATTTACTCATAAAGATATTAATTCTTTGGTGTTCCAGAGACTTATTTTATTTTTGCTGATTACTATTACCAGATTCTCAGTTAGCCTGTGTCCATATCAACTGAATAACTACTTTTCTATTTTTCATTAAATATATGAATTTTAAAGGCATAGCCCAGATATTTTGATAATTTTGGTGGTGAGGGAAAGGAGAGGTTATCCTGGTTTCTAATGAGCCTGAGAAGGATTCCCATGCCAGCTCATGTGCATCCCCTTTTGATGGTGAATGTGTTTTCCCCCTAGAAGATATCTAAAGCCTAAGAGCTATAGTCATTGCACCAGAAGTATTTTTTTGCAAGTTTTTCTTCTCTTAGTGAATCAATTTTCCAGAAGAAAAAGTTGAAATTTGATAAGATCAATGTGGAAAGCCAAAAGTTGCTCTGAGTTATGATGTTATTTCTCAGCCAGATGCTTGTCTCTTCTGCCCAGCTGCAGAATTTCTCTGTACACAGGGGTCTCTTTAGTGCCAAGGGGGATAAGCGAAAAGAGATGAAAATATATCTGCTGTTGCATCAATGACCCCACTCACACTGTTTCCTGCAGTGAGTTTTCCTTAGAATCCTCAGTGGAATGCTTTGCCTAACCACCCATCCCAGCATTTAGGATTTACTTTAAAGATGGTCAGTTAATATTTCTTGAACATAAACTTTTGGCCAGAGTAACTGGAAATTTGAGTTTATTAAACTTTTACATACTTAACTAGGGTCTACAGGGTATTTTAAATTCAGTCATTTGGCTTCAGCTCTACTTTCTTACCCCCCAAAATATACAGTGTGAAATGTATGAGAATTGGATAATGTATTTTTTCCAGGTCCTCAGTATCTTATTTCTTCCAGATAATAGAGAAAAAATATACAGCCTTGCCATGAATAAACACACTAGACATAGCTTGAATTTCTAGGAAAATTAAACAGAAGTGGTAATGAGTTGGAACCTAGGCCCCTAAATACCATATATGTGTGTGTGTGTGTGTACATGCGCGTGTGTGTGTGTGCACTCGCGTGTGTGTGTGTGGATGTGCGAAAACCTCCTTGAGAAAGAGACGAAACATAATGGAATAGTTAAATGACTTACGAGACACCATGCTATGGAACATTAGGTAACTAACTTAAAAAAAACTGTAGTGGTACTGACTTGGGAGGTTTTCCATAACGTATTTTGGGGAAAAAGTTAAATAAATCAAAATCTAGTGTAATATATATGGTAGGATCTCTTTTCTCACAGGAAAAAATAAATCTGTATTAATCATTTTTAGCACACATATGTATATACAGAAATATAATTTTAGTCCATTTGTTTTACAAAAACAAGTCTGCATAATGTTCATGCAGTGAAAATGTCTTGAAAACACACACGTTAGTAATTATATCAGGGAAAACGAATGACTAAGAAAGGAAAGAGGCCATCTTGTTTTATGCTTTACATACTTCTGTAATACTAGATTTTTTTAACCTCAAGAAAGTGTTATTTTTATGATTTAAAACAGTCAGGTATGATATTTATTGAATAGTTGTTCAAATGTTTGTTTTGTGTGGCCTGCTATTTGGCGGCGTTCTCTATAGCAATATTTACTGGAATGTCTCAAGTAAGTTTTTCAACAGAAATAAATGAAATAATATTGGGTTTGTGGTATATTCTTAGATTATATAAAGCTTTATTCTGTTAAGAATCTATGTTGTATTTTTCTCTTCCTATTTCACAGCAATAAGGGTGACCCCTTTTGTTCTTTTACCTGCCCATTAGAGTCCTAGAGACATTCCTTCCCATCAATCTGTACCTAGTCCGTTCACAATTTTGCCACCAAAGTGTCGTTTATGAACTTATCAAAGCCTGACTTGAATGTCCCTAGCAGGACTCTGAACCACCCCTTAGAGGAAGTGATCTGGAAGTAACACTACTTATTGTTCATCTTGGTTACTGTGTCTCATTCACCAGCCTTCTTTCAAGTTAAGCTAAACTAAAATACTCTCAGAAATTGATTTGTTTTCCATGCAAGGCAATCTTTCAACATGGTCTAAATCCCACTTATTGGCCCTATACTTTCTACTGGGGACTGAGCTTGAAATAGAATCAATATTCATATGTAACTTACCTTTTTAGTATAAGAAATATGCATTTGTATATATTCTTGGTGGAGTAGATGGTACTCATGCATTGGTTTTAAATACAGTTTACCTACTATGTTATTTTGGAAAAGTTCCTTAAACATCGCAAGCCTTAGTTTTCTACTTCTGTTAAAAGTGAGTACAAAAAAAAAAAAAGTACCCAATCCATAACATTGTTTTGAAAGTTAAATGAATAACTGTATGCAAAGTGCTCAGAATAGCATCTGGCACAGAAGAGCATGAAATAAATATAAATTATTCTGATTGTTGAGAGAAAAATATAAACCAGAGTGTATCTTATTAGTGAATATTTAAAAGGTGTAATTAGTAATAATATTTATGCTATATATGGATGTGCTTGCATTGATAGCCTATTGCAATTATCAGCAAGTACTTATAAAATGCTATCATTTCTGGGGAAGACATTCTGATAAATAGTAGCTCTTTATGACGGGTTAAGTATTGGAATAATAATAATAGTAAAAGTAGCTCATTGTGATCCTTCCAGAAGTGATGAAATCATGTGCATTCAGGGTGATATGGCTGTAGACTCATTGTGATGCTTCCAAATGCACTAGACACATCTTAAATAGGTGACAGATTTTTTTTCCTGCTATACAGCATGGGGATCAAGTTATTCTTACATGTATACTTCCCCCACCCCCCGGGGGACGGATTATTAAAGTGGAAAAATATCAACTTAAATCTTAGTTCAGTAAGGTTTTTTCCTAATTATAGATTTAAAAAATTCACCCACCTGCAGAAGGATGTACTAAGAGTATAGATATTGCTAACATTGGTGAATGAGGAAGTTTCATTTGCCTTGGGAAAGACAGCGATTGCCTTAGTTAATTCCTATCTAGATGCCAATTCCATAAGTAACCATGCAAAAAGGGAGTGCCACATGACTGAGACAGTAATGAGAGAGAGAGGGAAAGAGGTTGGTGGGGGGAAGAGAGAGGAGGCAGAGAGATAGCATGAAAGGAAGGAAATGTAGGATGGAAATGCAGGAAGGAAGGAAGGAAGGCAAGCAATGAAAGACATTTGAGTATAAACAATGGGCATTCAGAAAAGAGTTCTGTCTTGGCTCAGTGGTTAATGAACCCGACTAGTATCCACGAGGATGCAGGTTCAACCCCTGGCCTTGCTCAGTGGATTGAGGATCTGGTGTTGCTCTGAGCTGTGGTGTGGGTCTCAGACTCAACTTGGCTTGGATCCCAAGTTGCTGTGGCATAGCTGGTGGCTGCAATTCTAATTGGACCTCTAGTTTGGGAAACTCCATATGCCACAGGTTCAGCCCTAAAAAGACAAAAAAAAAAGTTTTTAGCTCGTTACATCTTTTTTATATATTCTACAAATTAGATTGTCAAGAACTCAGCTTCTCTCAGAAATTTAGGCTATTAGCCATTTAGAATTTACTTTGAATTAATTTAATCAGATTATCAAATTAAGATTTTGCATAAAGCCTGCCAGAATCAGGCAGGCTGAGGAAAATGGAGTTTTGATTGAACACTGGAACTGACAGGAAGTTTGATTTTGAACCACAGAACAGCTGCCCCAGGAGGGGGGTGGGTGCAGGTACGCAGTGGCTGAGGGGAGCCTAGGGTGGCCGGAGGGTGCTGGGTGCCTGAGGGCTGATTCTGAGTTTACCAAGAGATGAGAAGTTTCCCAAGACAGACCGCTAAGGTCCCTGGTGGCCCTTCTTGATATCTTCTCTCCTTACCTTTAATCACAGTGATATAATATGTGAGATTTAGAAGTACCATCTTTCTCTGAGGGGATGGTTGAAGGTTATGGGTTTATACCCACATATCTGTTGAGTTTTCATGTCCACTGGTTTTGCTTATAAACTGAAATGGATTATATTTTAGATCTTTCCTCCAAAAGGCTAATGTAACATTCATCATGTTTTTAGCAGGCTTGAGATTTTAACCCTAAAACCCATCAGCATTCCATATGTTACGTTTCATGTGGGCCTTGTGAAGGGTAGACTAGATATATCAGAACTGGAGCAGACTTTGCACTCCCATTTTTGAGCATTTTAGATTTCTTCTGAAGGGCATACATTGGGAATGTAATCTGTCTCACGGTGTGGGAAATGCTCTGGTGAAAGGTCTGGCCAGATGAAAGCACAAGTCTGTTTGCCATCAATGTCTGTTTCCTGAGAGACCTACATTCCATTTCAATAAATTTTATCTCTTCAAGTTTGAACGAAAAAGTTATTATTAGAAGACACACATATATGTATATATATAAAAGTATGTTAGGGTATCGAATTCGGTTATTATTACCATGACAACTCTTTTCAGTGCCAAAAAACTGTACTAACTGTAAACATTTAAGAAGTTAAAGTCCCATGAACCCGAAGCAGGTGCTTTAGAAAGAAAGTGGGGTGATTGTGTTCAAGATAAAGAAACGTGTATTAGTTTTCTAGCCTGTCATAACAAAGTACTACAATCCGGGTGGCTTTAAACCTCCGAAATGTATTCTCTCATGGTTTGGGAGGCTAGAAGTTCAAAATCAAGGTGTCAGCAGACCATTTCCCTCTGAAAGCTCTGTTCCAAGCCTTTCCGTTCTTCCAGTCATTGCCAGAAATCCTTGGTGGCTCTTAGTTAGTAGCGGCACCACTCCAGTATCAGCCTCCACTGCACAGTGCTGTTGTCCTTGTGAATGTGAGTCTTTATAAGGTTGTCATCCCTTGGTTTCTAAGACTCTTCTCCTCACAAAGCCACTAGTCATACTGGATTAAGGACCCACCCTACGCCAGTATGAATTGATCATGACTAATGACATCTGTAATGGCCCTGTTTCCATCTAAGTTCACATTCACAAGTATCAGGGGTTAGGACCTGAGTGTATCTTTGTGGGGAACACAATTCAACCTACCAAAAACTCAAAGGAATAAACCAGATGTTTATTCCTTTATGTTTTGATATAAATATACTTGGGTAGTGACTACAAGTCAAGCTAATTGGCACATCCATCACCTTCCATGGTTAGCTGTGTGTGTGTGTGTGTGTGTGTGTGTGTGTGATGAGAACACTTAAGATTTACTCTCCTAGAAAATTTCAGATATGCAGTTCATTAACATTGGTGATAGTTACCATGCTATACATTAGCTGTCGAGAGCTTATTCATGTTATTACTGAAAGTTTGTACCCTTTCACCAACATCACCCTTTCTTGGAGTTCCTGATGTGCTATATAGCAGGTTAAGATCCAGTGTTGCTGCAGCTGTGGCATAGGTTGTAATTTTGGCTCAGATTTGTTCCCTGGCTGGGGAACTTCCATATGCAGTAGGTGTAGCTGGAAAAGAAAAAAAAAAAAAATCTCCCCATTTCTTCTACCTCCTCAGTCCTTGGCAACCACTATTCTACTCTGTTTTTCTTAGTTTAACATTTTTAGATTCCATATATAAGTGAGATCACATAATATTTGTCTTTCTGTGTCTGGCTTATTTCACTTAGAATAATGTCCTCCAGATTTGTGCATGCTGTCACAAATGGCAGATATTCCTTCCTTTTAAGTCTGCTTAGTATTCCATTATGTATTATATATATACATATATATGTATATATATATTTCTTTATCCATTCATCCATTGATGGACACTTAGTTTCAATTCACCTGTTAATCAGCCTGCATGTCTTAGGCAATTTTCTTAAGAATAATATAATCTTTTTTTTGATCATTTAATATGTCTCTGTTGCCTTTACACATGGAATGAAATTTGGCTAGCCTATATACGTTGTGATACTTTCCATGTTATATTAAAGAAAAATAAACTCTAAATGGCTTAAACAATAAGGAAATTTACTGGCTCACATAACTGTAAACCAACATAAATAGGGTAAGGTGAAATCTTTATTTTAATTGTATCATCAAGGTGCTGGTTATCTTCTCCCTCCCCTCTGTCTTCTGTGATGTCAGTTTTATCCCCAAAGCTTGGGTTTGTTATAGTTTATAAAAAGATGACTCCTGGTTATACATGCTTTCTTTTTACATGAGAGACTAGATCAGTTATGGTCATATGATACAGACCACTCTGAACCATTATCTGTGGTTGGAGGAATGCAATGTATTGATTGGCTTATGTCTGTTTTCTCCTAATTCTATTGGATTGAGGCAATGTTAGTCACCTCTGATTTCTATGGTTAGACCTAAATCCTCTTATTCAAAAGCTAATATACCCCAATGTATGTAGATAATGTTAATTTTTCATTTTGTAAAGAAAAAATGTTGACAGAACATTTTTATTCCTCTGTGGATAAACACATACACTTTTTTTCTTTTTGGTTTTGATAGTGGTAAGATTTATCCTTTGAAATTGTAGTTAAAATTTTATTTGCTAGACTAATATAGGTCTGTATCTACCGCCATTAATTTTGCCAAGCACGTGGTGAATTCTTTAATTTAGCATTAGGCCTGAAAAAGTTCTGTTCTATCTTTAATATCTTTGATTTTTCTTAAAATTTGTTTTAACACTTCAGGAACATTAATTGTTCATGAATTTTAGTTTTAATGATTTCTGTTGATCAATTGCTCTTTCATGTTTTTCTTTCTTTCCTCCTTCATTCCTTCCTTCTTTCTTTTCCTTTCCCTTCCTTCCTTCCTTTCTTCCTTCCTTCCTTCTTTCCTTCCTTCTGCTTTCCTAGGACAAAATAAATCTTTTCGATCTGATCACTAAAGTTTCTTTCAGTTGTAGTTATTGTTGAGAAGATTTTTCTTCAATTATGTTTTTGTATTCCATGTTTTTCCACCTATCCCAGTGTTTACCAAGGAATTGTTGAAATATCCTGAGATCTCTTCTGTTTTCAGTCATCTGGCCGTGTAAGAATGACTGGCTGTTAAACAGAGTAGGAGCAGGTGAGAAGGAAAATAATAAATGTGATTTAGAATAGAGGTAGGACACCTGTGGGCATGTAGAAAATGGGATCAGGAGCTCTGTGCTGAAGATTTGGAGGTTATCAACTTATTTGTGAAAGTTGACTTGATGTCTGAGTAGAGCAAGAAAAGAAAAAAAGTAGCCAAGGAGGGAATCTTGAGTAACATGTTTAAACAGTTAAAAACAAAATTAGATATATGAGAAGAAAAAAAAATATTGGGAAAGCCCATGTCACAGAAACCAAAGGAGTAGTTTTATTACTTTAATTCATATTCCTTACAAATTGGTTTCTGGACATTGCTTACACACCTAAAAAAATATTGGGTAATGTCCTTAGAGGTGTTTAATCATTTTTTTCCTATTTAAAATATTTTTTTCTGGTATGCATTTTAATAAACATTTAGTTTCAGAACAATTTCATATCGCAAAATTATTATTATTATTTTTTTTGTCTTTTTGCCATTCTTGGGCCACTCCCATGGCATACGGAGGTTCCCAGGCTAGGGGTCCAATCGGAGCTGTAGCCGCCAGCCTACGCCAGAGCCACAGCAACAGGGGATCTGAGCCACGTCTGCAACCTACACCACACACAGCTCACAGCAATGCCGGATCTTTAACCCACTGCGCGAGGCCAGGGATCGAACCTGCAACCTCATGGTTCTAGTCGGATTCGTTAACCACTGAGCCATGACAGGAACTCCTATCCACAAAATTATTGCAAAGATGATATAAAGATTTCCTTTGTACCCTCCGCATAGTTCCTCTTTACAGTAGTCTGATATATTTGTCACAATTGGATAAACACAATTGATACATTATTACAAACTGAAGTCCATACTTTACTCAGACTTCCCTAGGTTTTTCCTAATGCCCCCTTTTTTGGTTGTTGATCCAGGATCTCATTCAGGATACCCACTTACGTTAATAGCCATGTCTCCTTAGGCTATTTTTGGTTGTGACAATTTCTCAGACTTTCCCTGTTTCTAATGACCTTGACAATTTTGAGCTTTATTAATCAGTTATCCCATAGAATATCTCTCAAATGGGATTTGTCTGATGTTCTTCTTAGGCTTAGACTGGAGTAATACATTTTGGGAAGGAGACCACAAAGGTAAACTGCCATTTTCTTCATGTTATGTCAAAATTGAATGTCATTAAAATAACATCACTGTTGATGTTCATCTTAATCACTTGGCTTACAGAAGTGTTTGTCAGTTTTCTCCACTGTGAACTTACTGTTTTACTCTATCTTTTTCAATATTGCCCTCTTTGGAAAGAAGTCAACCTCCATTTAAAGAGTGGGCAGGTACACTCCACCTCCTTAAGTATAGAACATACATTTACTAATTTATATCAGTATGTATTCACGGACATTTATTTTGTACTTTGGGTTGTAATCCAGTACTACTTTGTTTACTTTGTGGTTCAAATTATTTCAGCTTTGGCCTCTGTGACCTCTTTCAGTTGTCTCCTGTATCCCTTTAGTGTATCTTCATCATTGTTTAATTTTTATTTTTTGGCATTTACTTTTTGACACTAAAAGAGGCTTCAGGCACATTTCGCTAATTTCCTGTGGAGTCCTAGAATCAGGCAATTCTCCAAGGAGCCCTAGTTCCTTATACTGGATAATGGTATTAGAAACCAAGATCTGGGTGACAGATAATGCTTATTTGTTCTGGAGGCGTTGCATCCTGAGCCCTTTCCACTAACAGGACAAAAACATACATATATATTTACATTGACTTTTTTTCATCAGCAATTTGTAGCTTTCCACATATAGGTTTTTATACATATTTTGTTAGATTTATACCTAAGTATTTAATTTTTGATACTAATATGGATTCTTTTTTGCATTTAAGGGCTGCACCCACGGTATATGGAATCTCCCAGGCTAGGGTTGAATTGGAGCTGTAGCTGTCAGCCTACACCACAGCCACAGCAACTTGGGATCTGAGCCTCATCGGTGACCTGTGCCACAGCTCACAGCAACACTGGATCCCCAACCCACTGAGAGAGGTCAGGGATCAAACCCTCATCCTCATGGATGCTAGTCAGATTTGTTCCCACTGCACCACAACAGGAATGCCTATAGGTGGTATTTTTAAAATTTCAAATTCTAATATTTATTGCTGATAAAGAGGAAAGCAATTGGCTTTAAATTTTTTTAAAATATATTTTTTACTAGCTTTGTTGGATATAATTGACATATAACATTGTGTAAATTTAAGGTGTACATGTTTCTTTGATGTATTTGCATATTGCAATTTGATTACTATTGTAGTGTTAGTTAACACTCCATCACATCAAATAATTATCGTTTTGTTTTTGTGCTGAGAATGTTTACTATTGCAATTTTTCTGTGTACCATACAGTACCATTAACTATAATCACAATGCTGTACCTCAGAACCCCAAAACTTATTCATCTGCTAACTGGCAACTGGCTTTTGTACATTAACCTTACATCCCAAAAACTTGCTGTAGTTGCTTTCTACCAAAAAGCAAAGACAAACAAACAAAAATTCTTTGGAATTTTTCAATAAAGACAATCTTATCTATAAATAGAGACAGATCTATTCGTTTCCAGTGTTTACCATTTTATTTCCAATTCTTTTCTTACGGCACCAGCTAGGACTTCCTGTGTGAAGTTGAACAGGAGTGGTGACAGGGAACATCCTTACCTTGTTCCTGGTCTTAGGGAGAAAACATCTAGATACTCATTACCGACTATGGTGGCTGAAGGATTTTGTAGATGTTCTTTACTGATTTGGAGAAGTTCCCCTCTACTCCTAGTTCGCTAAGTATTTTTATCATAGTGGAGTGTTGCGTTGTATCTTCTGTGTCAATATGATCATATGCTTTCCCACCTTTGGTCTGTTGATAAGGTGGGTTATATAGCTTGATTTTTTCAGATGTTGAACCAGTCTTGCATACCTGGAATAATACCACTTAGATGTAGTGGGTAATTATTTTTATACATGGTTGAATTTGACTTGTTAAGATTTTGGTGAGTTCTTTTGTGTCGATGTTCATGAGAGATACAAGTCTTGTGATTTTTTTTTTTTTTTCTGGTATCTAGTTTTAGCATGTGAATAATGCTAGGCTCATTGAATGAGTTAAGTAATGTTCCTCTGCTTTTATTTATTTATTTTTTGAAAGAGATTGTGGTGAATTAATATTATTTCTTCCTTTAATATTTCACAGAAATCACTTGTGAAACCATTGGGTTTGGTAATTCCTTTGGAAAAAGGTTATTAATTATTAATTCAATTTATTTATAGATATAGGACTATTCATGTTATTTCTTCTTGTATTTAGATTGTTCTTAATTCTTTGGAAACAGTAAAATGTACTTGATTAAATATGAAAATGCCTACAGAGATTGCCTCAAAAGTCACAATGATAGTTTTAGAAAATGGACTGAAGCAGGAAATGGGTTTATTTTTTCTTTTTTTTTTAATTTTATTTTTTGTTGCACCCATGGCATGCAGAAGTTTCCAGGCCAGGGATCCAACCTGTGCCTCTGCAGTAACAGAGCAACAGCAGCTATAACACTGAACCCTTTACTGACCGAGGCAAAAGGGAATCCCAGAAGTGGCTTAAATAAAAAAACCTGCAGTATGGGAGTTCCTGTCTTGGCTCAACGGTAACAAATCCAACTAGTATCCATGAGGACATGGGTTCAATCCCTGGACTTTCTCAATGGGTTAAGGATTTGGCATTGCGCTGAGTTGTGGTATAGGTCTATACCACATAACATTCGATCACATGGATTGGATCCCTCCCTTGCTGCTGTGGCTGTGGCATAGGCCAGCAGCTACAGCTCCAATTCGACGCCTAACCTGGGAACTTCCATATGCCATAGGTGCAGCCCTAAAAAGACAAGAAAAAAAAAAGAGAGAAAGAAAGAAAGAAACTACAGTGGGAATGTGAAGTCAGATTAATAAGAATAGGTCATTGTCTTTCCTTTATTTTTGTTTGTTTGTATATGTACTTAAGTGTCTGTATGCATCTTCATTTGTTACCCCAAGTAAAAACTTAGATGCTTTTTTCTCTGTTTTGACAGTTGTATTTTGTATTATATTTTATCTTTAATCTTTGCATATGATTTTCATGGAAATATTTTCTTAGTCATTTAAGATAATTTTCCTTAGTATAACTTAAGTCATTCCATTCCCTGATCACATTCAATTTATATTTATCATTTATTTGACATTGTTTCTCAAAGTTTTATGGGTATTCTCATTAGCAAACGGGTTTTCAAAGGACTGTGTTATTATTAGTATATCTTGCTTAAAGTGAAAGCCATTGTAGTATGGTTTGCAATTTACTTTGGAGTAATAATGGGCTTTTGTGTAAAATGATAATGAATTGGATTTTATTTTTTAGTGTTAGCATTGCAAAAGATATGTGGTCTTTTTTGTCTCAACTAGCATGGGGAATAATGAAAATGCTTACTCAAAAAGATAAGAGAAACTATCATAATTTCACACAGATAAGGATGTCTTCAGGCACCTAAATACAATGAATGACACCATGAAGCTGTAAGGTGACCAAAAAAAACATCATTTTCACATTACAATATTTTAAGTACTTGAATATGTGATAATTATCAATATTTTCATAACATTCTATCACATTTACAAACCCACAGGGCATTACCTAAGGCCTCAGCACTCTGAAGCGTTTAACACAGTGCCATTTTCTTCAGAATTGACTGTCTGGCTTTCAGTTTGCTGACCAGACTATCTGAACACAGGGGCTGTGTTTTTTTTATCCCACATTACACTTAGCCCAGTGTCCCCCACAAAGTCAGCCTTAAATGGAATTTTTGAGAGGATGGGTGAATTCAAAGATGAATGGAAATTTACATGCACATGTCAGCTGGTGAGTCAAACAATATCTCATTGCAGTGGTACCTTCAATCATCTTTTCCTTCCCTCTTCTCGTCAAGTATATTAGTTTGCTGTTGGCTTCTTTCTCCCTCTACTAATTCTACATGGAGAGCTCACAGATTCTTATGTAGAGATTGATAATTTAATCTACAGAGCAACTAAACCATCATATTCACAGGTTCTGCCCAACTTCTAGGGAAGTAGTATACAAGTGTACACCAGGGCCCATCTTAGAATTCACAACAGCAAAGGTATTCCTTCCATTCCAATCTAATCCATTTTACATCATTATCTTGCTGCTTCCAATTTTATGTAAATAGAGTGTCCACACTTAACTATCTGGGCAAATATGGCCTCCCTTTGGGATATTCTGATTAACCCCTTGACTTTTATTTTTTTACTTAATTACTTAATTTAGCTTTTTAGGGCCTTGCCTGTAGCATATGGAAGTTCCCAAGCTAGGGGTCAAAACATAGCTATAGCTGCTGGCCTATACCACAGCCACAGCAATACTGGATCCGAGCTGCATCTGTGATCTGGCAATGCAGAATCCTTAACCCACTGAGTGAGGCCAGGGATTGAACCTGCATCCTCAAGGATACTAGTCAGGCTTGTTGCCACTGAGCCACAACAGGAACTCTGACTTGTTTTATTTTTTATTATTTTCAGTCTCAATTACTTTACCTTTAACCAGACTTTCTTACAAGGCACTCACATTTCTTTTCCTTCTTCCTTTAGAGTCTTTTCCCAGGTAAAATTTATTCAAACTCTTCCCTTACAAAGACTAACTTTTTATGTTTCCAACTTTTGATAAGAAATTTTTATCTAGTGCCAGGCCTTGACTGTAAATTGTCATGGATCAAAACTATCTTACAAAATCAAAAGTTTACATTCCATTTTTTATTGTCCTCAAGGAAAAGTGAAGCACCTATTTATTCCATAATTCTTTTCAAAGATTGCTTATTGATAGTGAACATAGCATTGTATTTTGTACCAGACAATGGCTTAAACATGGTATTCCTGATCAAAATATGAAAATGAGAAGTATGATGGATGAGAGACAACTGTGTTATCTTTTCCTTCATTCCTAACACGATGTGTGGCTTTTATACATGATGTTCCAAAACTCTGGCCCATGCGTAGTTTTCCAGTTTCTGGAAAATGTGAATATGTATATACTTCCTTCATAAATTACATGTTCTGTTGGATAAAATCAAACACCTGAGTATAAAAACAAATTGTAATCAACAATAAGATGATTTTTCACTCCTTTCTGTTTAGATATTGTATTAGTTTTCTCAGGCAGCTATAAAAATAATATAACATGGGATAACTTAAAACACAGAAATTTATTCCTCATAATTCTGCCAGCTGCAAGTCCAAGATCAGGGCACCTACAGGATTGGTTTCTTCTGGATCTTTTTCCTTGGCTGTAGGTGGACTTCTTCCTATGTCTTCATATAACCATCTCTCTGTGTATATCTGTGTCCTGATCTCTTCTTGTAAGGACACTAACCATATTGCATTAGGGCCCACACTAACTAACCTCATTTAACTAAATTATTCCTTAAAAATTCACATTTCCAAATCATGTCTCATTCTGTGGTTCTGAGAATTAGGACTTCAATATAAAATTTCAAGGGAGGGGAAAAATTCAGCCTGTAGCACTCATGATGTGAACTAACTGCTTTGTGCACAGGTGTCTAAAGAGAAGACAGGAGTGTGGAATATAGTGTAGGAGAAGCATTACTGAGATGAACAATGTTACCATTTTATAGGCATTGCAGAAGTATATGTAGTTTTATAATTGCGAGTGATAATGTTCTTGGTAGATTGTAATAGGCCATTCAGAGAAACATGTTGAATATTTTCTTGAATTGAGAGAAAGAGGCACAAGAGAAACCATTTGCCAGCATTTTATTTGGTTCCATGAGCATTTGAATTCCAACTCTGCCACGTAGGAAGCCAGAACCCATGGGAATCTTTCGGATTGATATGTGTATTACTTTCAGAATAAGATAGTAACTCACCTGTTATACAATATTATCTTGATATGCATTTTTAATGAATTGGATCTTTCAGTTTATGTGCACCCATCAAACCTAATAGTTCAACCTTTCCATAACCATCTTCACTTCGTATCTGAGAAAACAACATTTTGTTATAAAATTACGCTTTTTGTAACTTAGATCTCTAGTTTCTAAGACATGTAAACAGACGTATTATTTGGAGGGCAGCGATAGAAACAAAGTAATCTCTCTGCTAAGGCAAAAGAAACAACTTTCTGAAACAATCCCTGAAGACGCTTTTACAGTATATTAGAAATATTTCTTTTTTGGTCATCTTCTGGCTATGGTGTGAACCAAATTAGTTATGTTAAAAAAAAAAAAAGTACAAGTCTTACTGGCTACTTGCCCTCAATGGAGAAACATCCTTCTACTCCTAAGCAACAGCAGAAATTAAAATCCTTAAATGAAAAGATGCTATCTTCTCTCATGACTGTTATCCATAATTAGGCATTTGGTCAGGAGTGAGTCTATGTTATCACAGTCCACTCAACTTCTCTCTCCCTTCCCTTTGTTGAATGACTTCCTGACTTATTTTCAGCAGGTACATAATGTTTGGCTCCTATGTTATGTGCAATAACTTTTCATTATCAGATCTCTTCTCCCTACTATATCAGATCACTTTATTACTGAAATCATGCCTCTCCTAACTTCTTTTTGATGTCCTTTTCACTTTAGGCTACCAGTGGGCAAATTTTCATCTTTTGCCATTTAAGACATTATTTTCACACTCTGCCTGGTAGCTAAATATGCTTAGAAATTTAGGAAAGATCACTTGGACCACTGGGTACTTTCTCATATAAGGAAAACAAAGTACTTGTGTGCTTAGGTGTTGCTTCTGGAGGAATTTTCCAGAGCATTAAGCAGTAAGTACTAACTCTCAGAATGATGTGAGTCTCCAGTCCTATGATGCCAGCTTTCCATCTTGGTCAGGTGGAAGAAGTTTGGGTGGGTTGAATGGGTACCATCTTTGATCTTAGAGGTACTAGGTAGGGCCCTCGTTTATTGCTATATGATATTTTAGTGTAGCAGTTTTAGTGTTAACTTGAATATGTCAGAAGAATTGAAGTTGGAATTTCAAAAAAATGCATGAATCATTGTTACTTTCAAATTCCAGTTCTCCTCCGTGGTATAAAATATCACATTTCTTTTAATAGATCATAAAATTATTCCAAATTGCCAGATCCAAATGCCGAACAACAAACATCATCTTTAGGAGTAGGGTTAAATTTTACTCTCCAATGAAAAATTCCCAACCCAGAACAGATTTTAGCCAGGCAGTGAGCACAGCTCGCTGGGTGAACCACACAGGCCATGGTGGGTGCAGCGTTCAGAGCCGGAAAGCAAACAGCTGCTGTAGCCTGATTTGAGTTAAAATAGTGTGAGTGTTTAGTCTGGCGCACGGCTTCAGGGGAGATTGGCAGCTGGGTCAAACAAAGTCCTTCCATTGGCTCTCTTCCCAGGCAGCTTCTGCTAGTATTTAGGTACTAGTGCAGTGTAGGGCCTTTCTCAGGCAAAACCTAACATCTGACCGCACCCTCTTTGCTTTTTCCAGAAAAAAAAAAAAAAAAAAAAAAGAAGAAGAAAGAAAGAAAAAAAGCTGCTTTTTCCTCTTTTTCCTTCTTTCGTTAAGATAAATTCTCCAGCAGACAACTTCTCCCACTAATTGTGTATTAGCCATGTATTTTATCTTGAGAACTGACGCACTGGGCTCTCAACATGGTGTGGAAGGCAGCCTGTTACAGTGCTGGATTCATAAAAGGGCCTTTATGGTTTGTGAAAGAATATCTGTGTGCTTAGGCAGGAAACTTTTTGATCTGCAGAAAAGCCAGAAGACATCTAGGTAAGGCTGCGTATCAAATCTACTTTTTTTGGGGGGAAAGTTGGGCAGCGAGAATGATTCATCACCAGCGACAGGAGTTTGGAGTGTGCCTGATCACTTTGGTAGAAGTTTAAAAGGTACTATTTGTTTGCTTATTTTTTTGTTTGTTTGTTTAAATCTTAAGGGAATACTGTGGTCGGCATTTTTACGATTTTGTTTTCTGCTGTTGCACTGATTATAGTGGATATAGAGTTTTATTATATAGCAAAATCTTTGTAAACTGCCACAGAAAGAAAGTGTATTTAGAAGGGAAATTGACAAGTTTTAAAGAGTAATTGTACAATCATTTGAGAACAGAGGAACACTGCATTAGACTAACAAGGGTTTAATTACCAAAAAAGTTTAATGTTGCTTTGGAAGGAATATTAAGTAAGTTGTCTTTGTCTCTTACTTTTTAATTTTAGTCGCTGATTTAGCCTGTTGGGTCACATTTTTTGTTAGTGCTGAAGGCTGCCATGAATCCCTAATGAGGCCCCTTTGCACATGATTTTGGCACTTGGCCAAAATCAACTTCCCAGCGGCAAGCTTTCTCTAAAGAACCTGGAGCAAAAAAAAAAAAAAAAAAATTTATTAGAAATCATGTCTGAAAGCTGCCATAACCAGTTGTGCAGGCATGTCAAAATGACTTTATACCATAAATATGAAGCAAGCATTTAAAAAAATTTTCCTCATATTGTTGCCTTGAGAATTATGAATTTCTCCTTGTGGGCACCTAAAATCAGCTGTAACAAGAACAATCTTAGAGGAAAATGTTTACTGATTTTTTTGTTTTTCTCAGAAGACCAGAGTAGGGATGGTTATCTCACTGAGAAGTATACAGTACGAAAGGGTTATTCAAAACACTTCAGAATAAATAAAAGATGAATTCTTAAAATTGTTAATCTCTGTAAGTAATACTCAGTGGACAGTAAGTAATGAAGTTTTCTAGAAGTTTCAGTGTGAGCACAATTATGCTTAACATTTTTAAATGAGATTTTTATATATTTTAATACCATGGTGTTTAGCATTCTAAAACATATTAGGACGTACTGTATAATTTTAAAAAATCTATTAACACCTTGATAGTATTTATAACAAATGTTTTAATAGAAGTGCTTGATATATAGGCATGACCGAATAACTTTAAATAATTGTATTTAATTGCTTTTTCACAATAAAAATAATGATTTTTTTTGAAATGAAAGGAATGCTGAAGCTCAAAGTCACTTTCATCTAATTTTTGAAACTGTCAATTTTGATTTTATTATAACTGAATTTTGTCATGTAAGCTGATACATTATTTTATACTCCAATATTTTGAGTTAAATTAACAAGTTGCAATGAAGTACCTTAATAATCTGATATTAACAACCTCAGATTTTATATAACCATTTTCAACAATATCTTTAGATATTAAAAATAGATACACTGCAGAGAATTTAAAAGCAGAAAAGTGGGATCTCGGTTGCTCTGATTTTTTTTCTTTAAGAAATCCTGTTATCACTATACTACATGCCATTTTTGCCTCATAGATTAGTCTATGGTAACCTAGAGTGAAACTTTATTTTTTCACTTTAAAATAATCATCTTTCTCTTTAAAAATATTGATGATGTATTCTTTAAAGAAACATGAGTTGGAGCTCTCTTAGTAGGTATGTTTTTCATATATTTATCACTATACTTAGTTTCACTTTTTTACTTACTGAACAATGTAAATTGTTGCTACTTGGGGTCATAGAAAAAAGTGAAATTAACTTTAAGTAAATTTTAGCATTAGGAAATGCATCTTGATCTCCTTTAGATCAATTTGTGTATTTATATAATTTATGTATGTATAAAATATTTTTTGTTATTGCTGTTGACTGAATCTTGATATTGTATTTACCTTGCTATTAGTTGCACTGAGGTATAGGGTGCTTGAAGTTACTATATCAGTCAACATTAAAATACAGTATAAATGGGGAAAGGCAAATACAGACCTGCTATTTGTAGAAATTTACCTGGATAAGTTCTATAATTCTATGTGAGTTCACAGTTGAACTCTCATTTGATGTAATCTTTGATACTCTTTGAAAAAGAAGTCAACATATGAGGTAGACATTTCAAAATTTCAGTAAAGCAGGAATATTTTTATCATTTACTGTCTTCAAACAGGTGCAAGAAAAATAAGATTGCTTCTTCACAGGGTTCTTGCTTAAAAATTATTTTTGAATTGTATTTTTATATTTTTATTTTAATCTTATCTCTCAAATGCATAACATTGTCTTCTGTTTCCATTTTTATTTTTTGATTATTTTACCTATGTGCAATTGATAGAATATTTCTCCTAAAAATACTGAAAAATGTTTCTACTGATTTTAGCTGTTGTTGTTTAAGGTTTTTTGGTTAATTAGAGGCCATAACAAAATAAATGTCATAAAATATAAAACTTTTATAGTGCGCAGTTATGTATTTTTTTTTGAGTTCGGAAGAAACTTAATTAAAAAAAATTGATAAGTATTTTTGAGTTGAAGTAAAACAAGTAAGTACTGAGAAAAATTTAAGCTGTACTCTACTGAAAAAGCTAAGAAATTTACTTTCTTTTGCTATAGCTATGAATTGTAATCGAGTATTTCAAAAGTGTAGGCTTTTTGGCAGAATTATTACCTAATTTTCCTTTGGGGACCATAAATGCAAAACGCTGATTACAATTTTTCACTGAGTTGACATTTTAAAACAATATTCAGCATACAATTACTTTAAAAAATATTTCAGTGTTTTTGTTAAATTTATTCGCGAAGAGCAGTTTGAATAATTTGCTTTATTCATCATTTTTTCCAGTCCTTTGGAAATATGAAAACCTATTTCACTTTACAATATGGAAACTACTTCATGCACTCTTCAGAGAAAGTAAAATTCATTTGTAGTTGTCAATTTAGATTATTGAGCCTTTACAATTTTAAATGTGAGAGTGCTTTAATTTGTTTGTTTTAATTATGCAACAGGCACAGAAAATGCTTTCTTTCCCCCACTTAAAAGAGATATTAAATAAGTATAAAGTTTAATTCTTATTGAAAAGAAAACTTTAAAACTGTAGTATTTTACCTAAAACTTTTAAAACGTGAGAAGTGTTACAACAGGGCATTTTTGCTAAGCATTTTATCATTTAAATGAAATGCTTTGTTCTCAATGGGAAATTCCAGCAACGAGATAAATGTATTGCTACATTAGACAGAATACAGTTATTGAATTTCAGCACAACTGCAGTGATCTCTGCTGTAAAAAATGAGTATATGTGGGATGATCTTGGATTTGCAATAGCAAAAGTAAATGGTGAAGCACGTGAGGCAGGAACCTTTGTTGTTTTAGCGAAAGTATGTGCTAAAAGTGAAGAGATACTTTTCATGTAAACAGCCGATAATATTTTGTCATTCAGTTAATACAATAAATCTTGAGCATTAATACAATTAAATCTTGAACATTAAAAAATGAATTGTAATTTGTAAAATACATTTGTAAGACTTTTCCCATAGAAGTAACTGCAGTATTTTATTTTTACGAGATGAGTAACTGTCATATTTCCAAGCAGCTAATGCGTTAACTGTAACTTAGATATCCAAGTCATTTTTAAATGCTGTGCTTTGATTTAAATACAATTAATATCAAATAAAAACATAATGTTCTCTGGTTTTGTCTTTTGCATATAAAAGAACGGTTGATTTGCACTTGTTGCATTTTTTACTTCATATTGGTTCAATTTTTCAATGGTCATAAAGTAGATATTGCCAGTTGACACGGTTTTTAAACATGGTAGGGTTTCTTTTATAAGCATCCTAACCTATTATATATTTAAATAATTACGATTTATACCTAGCTGTATATTCTTCTCTCAAAGTCAAGGTCATCAGAGTGTCTTTTTCTGGCACTCAAAATTTTTTCTAAAAAATCCTTTTGATTTTAGTTTTAGTTTATGTTTGTAAACTTTCAGTTTAGTTTTCTCTTGTGTGTGTGTGTAGGTATGTCTGCTAACCTGAGTATCTGCCTGTATCCTGAGAGATCTGTCTTGTGGGCATGAAGCTGGAACTGATAGCAGTGGACCCTAAGATTACTCTTATTCCATATTACTCTGAGTAAACAAAGATTTTGCCTTTCTTATTGAAAGCTTGTCTATATATGAATCCATATAGACAGTCACACCAAATCTAATGCTTTTGATCATTTAAAGCACTGATTATTCTGCATGAGTTGGTGGTCATTTACATGTTTGTGTAGTGATTCTAAATATTTGATAATTACTAGTTTTAAAGGTTTACTAACGTATAGAAAAGTGGAATGTCATCATTTGCTTGAAATTATTAATATTTACTAATTTTAGAACTGACTCCACTTTGCTATTTTTGCAATGTTACCTCTCCTTAAAAATACCATAAAACTAAGTCGTGCCTTACTTTCTATTCCTCCCATTAACTTAAAAGGTCCATATGTGTATGGGGGTGGGGGAGGGTGCTTGAAAATATTTCAAAAAAAAATTCTCTCCTGTGATTATTGACTACTATTTGCAGAGATTTTGAAAGGAATGATTGTGTATTTTTTGAATGTTTGTGTAAATGTGAGGACTACATGGGCTTTCTGTGGACTTCAGTTAAAAAACTAAAATAGAAAATAAGATTAAGATTAATGACATGGTGTATTTTTATAGCAACTAATTACAACTTGCTATTCATACATAAACAACAAACTGGAAAGATACACAGTGGGCCCTGAGAGCAGACTTCATTTACTTTTCACTTAAGAACTGCTGGCAGAGTGGTGGCAAAGGGATGATTCTGCTCCTGTTTGTATGATCTATGATGTTTCAGGTCCATGCAATCATTTCCCATGTTTAAATTCACTAGTCTTGCTTCGGAGCCCCTATTAACACTCACCTCAGACGTTTTTACAGAGAGGGGTTGCAGAACACACTCTTTCTTGTTGTTCACTGGAGGGTCTGTAACTGGGGTTTCGTTGGCAAAGGCCGTGTTCTTCTCTGTATAGTGATGTTTTTAAAAATCACAATTTGGGCTGGTCAGCTCTATCAGTTGGCCAAATCAGCATAATAACCAAGCCAACTCAGCCTTAACAAGGATAATTAGTTTTTCATTCTTCCCTAAACCTGGGCACTTTCCTGAAGAATGTGGACAGTTGTGCATGAAAGGTTGAGTTGCTGCAAACTGTACAACACATGCATTCTACTTGAGAATTAATAAACTGTGTTTCGTGATGAAAAGAGTTTATATCAGTATATGTTGTGTCCAAAATATTTAAACATGGATAGAAACAATAACCCTGACAGTAAATTTGTGGGATTAACTTTATTATCATTTGATTTGAGATGTCATCTGCAAATTCCTTTTTAAGAGCATTCTTTAAACATTTTTCTATTATATTCTTCACAAGGCATAGTGCTTTAGATATGAATTTTTGTGCGAGTGGTGCAGTTTTTGAAAGTTTACATGTTTGTTGCCATTGCTTGTTCTGTAGGATGCTGACCTGATCACATGTTCTTTCTTCTCCATTCCTAGGGCCCATTCATAAATATTCTCTAGAGAGTTTTTTTGTTTGTTTGTTTGTTTGTCAACGCCAATTTTAGATACATTCAGGTAGCTTGGCAGTCAGAAAGGTTGGGGCGCAGAAAACCCCTATTCAAATGTGAATTAGCTATTTCTAAAACATATTCTATTGTCAGGAAATGAATCAACAAGGATATAGAAACAAAGAATGATTTGTAATTTTGGCAAGTGAAACAGAGCAACAATCAGTTCACAATATTTATAGAAGATAACATTATTGTATTGACATATTTCGTGCCAACAAATTTAATTTGAGAACGGCTATTTGTTACTAGAAGACAGTCATTGACTTTGGTAATCAATAGATCAAAATGCCTGGTATAAGAGAAAAGGCTGACTTATGGAATGAATTGGTCTTAGATAAAATGTAAGCTGCTAGGCTACCTCATATCAGGAATTTAATTTTCAATACCCAGATCATTAAATATGAATATAATAGTTTTGCATATTTTCTATCGTTAGAATTAGCCATGTCTACCTATGAAATGTGTTCCCTCCTCTTAGATAAGTAAATAACTTAAGAGTAACCAAGTATCTCATAGTTTCCAGTTTCTATTTTAAAGTCTACTCAAGATGAAACTTGTAATAACTGAATTACAAAACGGTCTGGATTAATAGTGAGATGAGGCTATGTAGCCCACAATGAAATTATATATATAAAGCACAGGTGTTTACTAGTATTTGTGTGGTCAGATATAAAAATTGAATTGCAGGTAGAGTTCCTTTCTCACTTGAGAAAAGTGCAGTTAAAAGTAATTTACAGATGTGCAAAATGCACAGCTGCTTTCTTCTAACTAAATTTCACAGAAATGAGCTAAATTATAATGGGTTTAAAAGTCACTACATTTTAATGGCTTTTAAATTGGATTGAAAGCGTCATTACTAGGTTTACTAGATAAAAGGAACAAATACTTACGAGTACTTGGAACAATCTCTGCTTAGGTGTCAGCGGAACCATTAAGGTATTGAAAATTACAACCGTATCAAAACATACAGTAGGTTTGTGAAAACTGAATGTGTAGATCCCGCCTATGCACTCTATGCCTTTATGCCATTTACATTACATACTCCCTGGCAACATGCAAAATGATTCAGCTATAGTCAGAAAAATGTATGTGTGTGTGTGCGCATACTCAACAAGATGATGGTGTGTGTGTGTGTGTAAGAGATCTTTATGTTTTCTTTACCTAGTGGTAAGGAAAATATCAAGAGTAAGATGTGTATATACATTGGTGAAAATAGGGAATACTGATAAGCTGTTTTTGTGTGTGTGTGTGTGTGTACACATATATATACATCTTTTTTCAGATTAATTTTGTTTTTTTTTTGTGGGGGGGGCCGCACCTGTGGCATATGGAAGTTCCCAGCTGGGGGTCTAATCAGAGCTACAGCTGCTGGCCTATGCCACAGCCACAGCCACAGCAATGCGGGATCCAAGCCACATCTGTGACCTACACCACAGTCACAGCACTGCCAGATCCTTAAACCACTGAGCGAGGCTAGAGATGAAACCTGCATCCTCATGGATACTAGTCAGACTCATTACCACTGAGCCGTTCAATGGGAACTCCCCAGATTACTTTCTATTGTAAGTTATTAAAAAAAATGTAGTTGTAATGTATACATGCAAGGATAGCCTGACCCCCTTGCTGTACAGTGGGGAAAAAAAAAAAAAAGAAAATGAATTTTGTTCAATGTCTTGTACAGTAAATCCTGCTTATCTATTTTATATATAGTAGTGTGTTATATGTTAACCCTCTATTCTTTTCTCTCTCTCTCTTTCTCTCTCTCTCTCTTTTTTTGCTTTTTTGGGCTGCACCTACAGCATATGGAAGTTCCCAGGCTAGGGGTTGAATTGGAGCTGTAGCTGCTGGCCTACACTACAGCCACAGCAATATAGGATCCAAACCATGTCTGCAACCTATACCACAGCTCACGGCAATTCCATATCCTTAACCCGCTGAGGAGAGCCAGGAATCAAAACTGCATCCTCATGGATACTAGATGGGTTCATTATTGCTGAGCCACGAGGGAACCCCAAAATCTTTAAACCATTTTGAGGGTTTTTTTTTTTTTTTTTGGTATATGGTGTGAGGAAGTATTCTAATTTCACTGATGTACCTGAAGCTGTCCACCTTTCCCAATGCCATGTTCTGAAGAGACTTTCTTTCTTTTCTCCACTCTACATTTTTTGCCACCTTTATCAAACATTGATTGACTGTAGGTATATGGGTTTCTTTCTGGGCTCTGCCATCTGTTCCATTGATCTTTATGTCTTTGTGCCAGTACCCCTCTGTTTTGGTTACTGTAGCTTTGTAGTATTGTCTGAAGTTTGAGAGGGTCATGCCTCCAGCTTTGTTCTTTTTCCTCAGGATTTCTTTGGCAATTTTGAGTCAGTAAAGATTTGTTCTTGACCAGGTTTCCTTGGGCTTGAAATAGACTTCTTCCCTTTGTAGCTAGGAATAGCCAAGCTTTTCTAAACTTCTTCTGGGAAGGCATGTTAATCACTGAAGGAAGAAGGTGATGGGGAAGGTGAGGGATTGCAGTGGACCAGGGAATTAAAGGGCCTAGAATTTGCTTTCCTAAGTATATATCTAAAAGGACTCAAAAAAAATTGACCTTGGGGAGTAATTTAAAAACTGACTCATCGGTAACAAGTATCCTGATAGAACCCTTTTTCCTGTCTGCAACCTTTTTTGTTCAAGTTATTGACTCCTGCCATTGAAAGTGTTATACATGACCAGTCATTGTTGCAGTGGTTCAGGTCCTGTACAGAGATCTTCATGTATCTCATCTCTCTTAATTCTTTAAATAATCATAAAGGTAGGGATAATTATCTATTGTACAGATGAGAGTTCTTACCTAATTTTCATGGAGTTCCTGGCCTAGTAAGTGTAAAATATCAGGATTTGAACCTGTTTTAATGGTGCTTCTCACCCATGCTATTATCCAGTGCACTACATATTTAATGATCTTGATCCTGAGAGTGTGAAAACCATTAAATACAATCCTCTGATTTAAATGCTTTTTTTTAACAGTTGAAGAAGCAAAGTTCTGAAAGTATTAAAAATCAGTCATACATGGAGAATGTGACAGATAATTTATATTGTATGTATTTTTAATATTTGAAGTATTTTTTTAAATTTTTTATATTTTTCCTGTCTTTTTGCCATTTCTAGGGCTGCCTCTGCAGCACATGGAGGTTCCCAGGCTAGCAGTCCAATCGGAGCTGTAGCCGCCGGCCTACTCCAGAGCCACAGCAACATGGGATCCAAGCCGCATCTGCAACCCACACCACAGCTCACGGCAATGCCAGATCCCCAACCCACTGAGCAAGGCCAGGGATCGAACCTGCAACCCCATGGTTCCTAGTCAAATTCGTTAACCACTGCGCCACGACAGGAACTCCTTGAAGTACTTCTAATGTTGTTTAAGTTAAGCAATAGCCAGTGACCAACAGAATATTTTTGGTCATAAGAATTTTTTCTCCAGAAAAAAATGATAATATATATGGGCATTGCTTGCATTTCTAATATGAGGCGCTTACACATTGGTGGCTTAAATATTAAGAGCTGTGCTGCAAATGGCATTATTTCATTCTTTTTATGACTGATATTTCCATGTATATATGTACCACATATTCTTTATCCATTCATCTGTCAATGGGCATTTAGGTTGCTTCCACGTTTTGGCTAGTGTAAATAGTGCTTCTGTGAATACTGGGGTGCATGCACTTCTTTAAATTATAGTTTTCTCCAGATATATGCCCAAGAGTAGGATTGAAGGATCATATGGCACCTCTATTTTTTGTTTTTTTAAGGAAGCTCTGTATTGTTATCCATAGTAGCTGCACTAGTTTACATTCCCTCCAACAGTATAGGATAGTTCCTTTTTCTCCACACTCTCTCTAGCATTTATTATTTGTAGACTTTTTGATGGTGGCCATTCTAACTGGTATGAGGTGATATCTCATTGCAGTTTTGATTTGCATTTCTCTACTAAGTAGCAATGTGAAGCATTTCTTCATGTGCCCATTGGCCATTTGTATGTCTTCTCTAAAGAAATATCTATTTATGTCTTCTGCCCATTTTTTTGATTGGGTTGTTTTCTTTTTTGACATTGAGTTGTATGAGCTGTTTGTATATTTTGAAAATTAAGCCCTTGTCAGTTGCAAATATTTTCTCCCATTCTGTAGGTTGGAATATTACTCAGCCTTAAAAAAGAATGAGATAATACCATTAGTAGCAACATGCATGGACTTAAAGGTGATCACACTAAGTGAAGTATGACAGAGACAGAAAGACAAGTATCATATGATATTGTTTATATGTGTAATCTAAAAAATAAATATACAAATGAACTTATTTACAAAACAGAAATAGACCTGCAGACATAGAAAATAAATGTACCGTTGCCAAAGTGGAAAGCCAGGGGAGGGGTAAATTAGGAGGCTGAGATTAGCATACATCACACTACTGTATGTAAAATAGATAACCAACAAGGAATTATAGCACAGGGAACTATACTCAATCCTTTGTAATAGCCTATAATAACCTGAATCACTGTGCTGTACACCTGAAACCAGCACAATACTGTAAATCAACTATACCTCAATAAAACAAACAAACAAACAAACAAGCTGTGGGATAGCATAATGAGGGTGGGAAATATACTCTTAGGAAATGTCACTAGCTTGTTTTAACATATGTGTTATTATTACCAAAAATGTACAAGAATCGTAGAGGTGCAGTCATTTTTCATTGTGGTCATCAATAACACCCAGTGCTTTGGAGCAGAATACTATTAGGGCATCCCACAGAAGCAGAGACTCAACACCTCCCAAAGTGCTTCATGGCTCTGAAGTAGTATTCCCACTAGATGATGGTGTCTCTTTAAGATTCACAGTATTTCCATATCATGGGCTATGTAGAAAGAAACTTGGAACTATATTACAGACCAATTGTGGATGGATGTTTTAAAATTAGATTTCTAACCTCTATTAATAAGACTTAAAAAAAGAAATAAGGATATGAGCACAAAATACATTTTACAAAATTGTTTATTTTATTTCGGTTAAGTTTTATGTAATGTTAAATATTATTTTTCAGAATGGCTTGATGAACACTGGAAAATTTGGTCCCAAATTACTGTTGCAACACTCAGGTGTTTGATGCATTGGCTTTTAGAGCTGTGGTCACTCAATGCTCTTTCTTTAAGTCTCTTATTTTACGTAAGAGAAAATGGTGACCTAGAGAAAAATAAATGGTTTTTCTTCTCATGATTATAATACTAGTACCTGGAAAGTTGGCTTTGAATATAAATCTTCCTTCTGGTTTCTTTAAATAAGGGCTTCTTACCCTGTAAAGTCATTTATATCCAGCCAGCAAATGTCCTGTGTTTCTCTTTCTAAAACATTAGCAGTATGGAAACAGAATAGAAGGGGGCATTTAGCTTCATTATTAAACATGGAAAAGACTAATAAAAAAGTATATATAATTGAATATAAACTTGCCCATGTATTATTGTTTCTGTAAAGTCACATTATTAAAAGTTTCTAGTTTGTAATTTCATCCTTGATTTATATGCCAGGGCACTCTGATCCTTTAATGAGTTTTGTTGATATGTCCACTATGTATCCTTTGTAAAAAATTGAAGATAGTCCTTTGAATTTTTTATTTCTTTAACTTAACATGCATGATTCTTAACTATACAGCTGGGTGAATGTTTTACATACGTCTGAACATATGTAATCATACTCATGGCTACATGTAATCCTCTCTCAGATCAGGATGTAGAAATTTCCAGCACCCCAGAAGATTATCTGATTCCCTACAGATGTCTACCACAATGGATTAAGTTTGCCAGATTAAGTTTACTGTTCTATTTATATGAAATTAAATTAAGTAGACTCACACAACCCATATACATTTTTGTCTGGCTTATGTTACTCATCAGTTTGTCCATGTTATTTTTCATACATCAATAAGCTGTTCTTTTTATTGCGATGTAGTGTTTTTTATGTGAATATAGAACAATTTATTTATTCATTCTACACTTGATTATTTCCAGTTGTCTTTTTCCATGACTTTTAAAATGTAGATCTGGTGTCAAAAAAGGAAAGTCAGTTTTTCTCTCTGGTAGATGAAATATGAAAATAGAATCACTTTAGTTAAAGCATTACAAATAATGATTGCTGTTCTCTGCTTTATATAACTGATTCGTGCATATTTGAACTACAGGAAACAAGGTCTCGATACTACCGTTATTAATGGAAATATTTCCTGAAAATAAGAATTAGTGTGTATTATTCCAAGTAGTCGCTAAAGAATTATTACTAAAGTATTTGAATGTTTAACCATCATTCCTTTGCTTGTGTTATTTAATATATATGTAACCATAATTATAGCTTGGCCCACGTACACATCTTTTTAAACTCAATTATCAATTTTTTAAAAGTCCTTATGAATTGCTGGAATTTTCCAGTGTAGAACAAAATAAATTAAGCCATTGTCTTTGACAAAGAATAATTTGGAGTGATTCTGAATGTGTTTAAACTCATAATTTCATATATGAACAAAATAAGATGCAATATTTTGACATTTAGAATAAAGATTTATTTGAAAGTCATGGGAATAGTTTTTCAGAGATTTTTGTTACCATTTTCCGTTATTTTTGTTATTGTTGCTCCACAGTTCCTATGATTCTGTATTCAAATTTAAGGTCATTTACTCTACCAGGAAAGCACGTATGTTACTAATAAAAATTGAAATGTTATTTATTATTATAAAATAAAGGAAGATTAAACTTTAGATGTCATTAGCAAACTCAGCTATGGAGTTATTTATGAGTTTCCATTGAGTACATCCCCCAGTGCTGATGAATATCCTTGTTACATTGGCTATATTGATGAATCATCGGGGATTGTCATTTGGTATTATTTACACTTGCTAATCAGCAACTGCTTTAAGTAAAATAAATAACATTAAAGAAGTATTTTAAAATGTAGTTTACAAAGCCCTTTCACATAATATACACATCAAGGCTAGGAGGGAGAAGACATCACACTCCCCAACCCTGAACAGTGAAATAATTAGTATCCTATCGTTAGCTAAAGACTGATCTATGACCTGAACTGGGATTTTTTTTTTCCATTCTAAATCTATTATGTCTTATTATAAGAAACTACATTTCTGTTAATAATGGAACCCCATTTAAGAGGTCCAGGGTGAACAATTTACTACAATTTTTCCAAAATCTTTTTTAAAACTGATTTTATTTATTATAATACAAAATTCCCTTTTAATCTGGAAATTTATCAACACTAAATAATGCTTTGTTTTTACAGATCTTTTAGGGGTTATATTTTAAAGACATTATAGCCCCTAAAAACAGTAGTACTGCTTTCTAGTATTTTTGTTTTGATACAACCAGTCCAAATTTGGCCAAAGTCAATGATGTTTTTTATTATTTTTGACAACCATACAATTCCTGATGATGATTCCATTTTTGACATCAGCTGGCAGTAAGCTTCCCTCTCAGATGAATTCATTGATGACCTGTTCTCCATTCAGACATGTAATGGACACTAGAAAATTCCACTGGTGTGTTTCTGCTTAATTAGATGTATTTGCATCTAATAGGAAGAGAAGATCAACTTCTGGCAATGCTTTTTTCCCCCTATTTTATTTTAGATATTAAATACATTTTCAACTGTCTACAATGTCTGAAGGTCTCTGAAGAATCTAATGTGAACCTTTTTTTTTTTTTTAAATGACAGGGATCTACTGTATAGCACAGGGAACTATGTTCAATATCCTGAGATAAACCATAATGGAAAAAATATATATACACTGAATCGCTTTTCTGCACTGCAGAAATTAACACAATGTGGTAAATTAACTATACTTAAATTTAAAAATATGCTACTTTTTCATACTACCATGCTATGTATCTTTGGCTTTGCAAAAATATGATTGACTTCAAAGTCCTGTTGTCTTTGAGTTCCCATTGTGACCCATTGGAAAAGAAATCGACTAGGGACCATGAGGTTGGGGGTTCGATCCCTGGCCTCGTTTAGTGGGTTAAGGATCCGGTGTTGCCACGAACTGTGGTGTAGTCACAGACGCGGCTTGGATCCAGCATTGCTATGCCTCTGGCGTAGGCTGGCAGCTACAGCTCCAATTCGATCCCTAGCCTGGGAACTTCCATATGCTGTGGGTATGGCCCTAAAAAGACAAAAAAAAACCCAGCAAAGTACTGTCCTCTTTAACTCAATATGTCACCTTATAGCAATTGGCCTTTTACTGACCCATGGAAATAGATGGAGTTATTCTGATCTCACTGTGGAGAAGGTCAGGTTCACAGGTTAGGTTTGAGAACAGCAGAAGGAATCACCTTAGAGGAAGAAGTTGATTTTTAAAAAGCAAATGTTTATTTACATTAAGTTCATCAGAAATAGGTAGAGATGAGGATGAAACAACTGCAGAATTTCTTCAGGATATTTTTAAATCGCCTCCTGTTAGGTATCCTTGTCTAAATAGGTTAACTTTATAGCCATTTCCCCATGAAGAATGCATCAGCTTTCCTCTAAACCACCCCTCCTTGTTTATTCTTCAGTTACCACACGCCTATTTTCTTGTTGTAATATTTAAGCAATTTTATCTTAAATATTTCATAATATTTAGTTCATCTACCCTTATTTCTGTCTTCTTGCAATTCTGTTTGCTTTAATATAGCTGCTATAAGAAGCAACCATGGTCCTTAGAAATAAGTATTATAATTCACAAAACTAGCGTGGCTTGGGAGGTACAAGTAAAAACATAGTAGAATATATGCATATATTTATTATTACAAGTTCATCTCTGTAAATAAATGTGTGTATGTAAATACACACACCTATATATACCTTCTACTATAAATATATATTTATCTATAAAATTATATTACATATAATATAATGTATTTATAGAATGTATATGTGTGTGTATATATGTACATATACATATCTATTTACTAAGATGAACTTAATTCCTGAAAATTATTTTATGCTTTGGAATTTTTTTCTTTTTTTTTTTTGTCTTTTGTTGTTGTTGTTGTTGTTGTTGTTGTTGTTGCTATTTCTTGGGCCACTCCCGCGGCATATGGAGGTTCCCAGGCTAGGGGTCGAATCGGAGCTGTAGCCACCGGCCTACCCAGAGCCACAGCAATGCGGGATTCGAGCCGCATCTGCAACCTACACCACAGCTCACGGCAACGCCGGATCGTTAACCCACTGAGCAAGGGCAGGGACCAAACCTGCAACCTCATGGTTCCTAGTCGGATTCGTTAACCACTGCACCACGACGGGAACTCCTGCTTTGGAATTTTTATCTAGAATAGTATAAATCTCCAGTTATTTTTGTTGGGTATACAAAGATCTCCCAGAGAAAAGAGCAATAAGTATGGCTTTCTTATTAACAGTAGTTTACTTTGAAACTGTAATATTTATATTCTGAAACCATTCTGTTCATTTGTTAGTTTGCTATAGACCAAGAAGCAGTACATTAATATGTTATTTTCCACAGGATTTTTTTTGTTGCTGTTGTTAAAAGAAAGTGAGTTTATATTTAACTACAATGGACAAAAGAAAAATCTCAACATGTTTTTATTTTGTCTAGACATTGTGAAGTAATAAAGTACAAAATTTGTAATCAATTATAAAATGTTTTAAATGCACAGAACTTACTGTCTATAATAGCTGTTTTGCTGTAATCATCATTATAATTTATCAACAAGTCTTCTTTTGAAGGGAGGGGATATATCTGATTAACTTTGATGTTTTTTCTTGTCTTGTTTGTAGGAAATTATAGCCTATAGAAAACTAAATGGCAATTCTGGCTAATAGAGACCACAGTGATACCCAAATTCAGTAGGAAAATTGCTATATGTGGAAGACTCTCCTTCTGCCCTGTCAGAACTAGTTATTCCTTATTCATTGTAGTTCCTAATGTTCACTGATAGGAAATAATTCCATTCTGATTCATGACTAATTTGTCATTTGAGTTGTATTAAAAAATTCAATAGGAGTTCCCATTGTGGCTCGGCTGGTTAAGAACCCGACTAGTAACCATGAGAATTTGGGTTAGATCCCTGGCCTCACTCAGTGGGTTAGGGATCCAGCATTTCTGCAAGCTTGTGGCATAGGTCACAGGTGCACGACTCAGATCCCACATTGCTGTGGTTGTGGTATAGGCCGGCAGCTGCAGCTCTGATTCACCCTTAGCCTGGGAACTTCCTTATGCCATAGGTGCGGCCCTGAAAAGCAAAAAAAAAAAAAAAAATCAATAAAACAAACCATAAAGGATTAAGGAGGTATATATTATCTCATTCTTTTGCATTAGTTATTTTGATTACAAAATAAAAACAAAAGGTCTTTTTAAAGGGAATGTAACAAAATTAACTGCTAGCTTTTTACCTTATGTTCTACTCTCTGACAGGTGCTAACTAGTAGGTAAACAAATCAATAAAAGAAAAGATAAAGGGCATGATATATGCATACACCATAGTTATGTCTACTTTATCCCAGAATAATAGAAGTGAGTCTGCAGTCAGAGTTGTTCATCAGTTACCCACCTTCCATGTAATGAATACACATTTCTATACTCTTGTTTGAAAGACATTTGTAGGTATTTCTGATACCATGAAGATTATAACTTGGTTGAAAATATTAAACAGAAATAAGCCACATGAGAAAAATGGAAAATAGGCTAAATTAACTGAGCTAGTGAGGTTTTTTTTTAATCATATGCTTTACTTAAAAAAATAATCAAATCAAAGTCAGTAAAATCTCTTTGAACACCTTTCTACGATAGACTTTGAAATTCCATATGAACCTATCGGAAATATAATTGAATTTCACAAAACCACTAGTTGATCTTTCTGTGTGAAAGCCACTTTATTTATGGTATATTGGGCACCCTACTTATATGTCTGCTGCAGAACAGGAACTGACAAATGCATGTTGGATGAATAAATGAATAAATGATCTAATAAAATATTTGTGTCTCTAACAGGGTTTCCCCTTCTCACCCTGGCTCATTTCCTTAGACTAACAAGATTCTTAAAGCTGTTTCTGGAGTTCTTATCTTTCGATGATTCTATTACTTTGCAAAGAAACAGCATCTAAACAGTTAAGTATTGAGAGACATCACTCTAATTCCCATTTTGTAATATTATCACCAATTAAATTGATAATTTCAAAAGATCTATACATGTGGGAACTTGCAACCATTGTGTCTATATCTGGTCCATGAAAAAATGAAGACTGTCACCAGGGGTTTAATAATTTAGTTCATAATACAGGTTAAAAATCAATTAACAACTGAGATGTAAAAACCACATCCAACTTATATTTGCCCTTGTGTATTATATCAAAAGATATTTATGTGGGTATATGTATAATTGTTTCCTAGGGCATACTGGATATGGTATGTGTAAGCCATATCATCATAAAAATGAAATTTTTGCCATTTATGAATAATGAATACATAGTATGTATTTTTATATTCAATTAATAATAAAATTTAATGTTTAATGCGGATGCATACAGAAATATAATGCATCAGTATAGCATCTAGGTTAGAATACCTTTTTATTAGTATAGTAACAGGAGCAAATTTCTATTCCTAAAGCTAATTTTCCTCTTGATTTAATAACTTCTAAATCCTTCTAAGTTCATATTGTGATTCTCTCCATTCATGGTAGCAGCCTTTGGCTCTCTGTGTGCCAACTTATCACCAGGAAATTTCTTAACTAATCATCAGAAAGATTTAATCAAAATCAGTTTAGTGAGCAACAAATGTACATTTAGGGGTGTGGGAGAAGCCAAGTTTATAATGATTGAATTATTTTACTATATATTACTAACACAAACATAATACCCATGATCTTCCCCTCATCCCTCCCCCAAAACAAATAAATTGAAGAGAATTGGGAGCAAAAGTCTTTTCAAAAAATAATGCTAGTAACGACTACTACTACCTCTTAGAGTCTGTTCTGGGCTTCTCCTAGAAGAGTGGAGTATTGTTAGATTAGATACTGGAGTCAGATTGCCCAAATTCAAACCCACACCTGCAAATGACTAGCTATCAAATCTTGGGGAAAAATTTCTTCCTTACCTTACTTTTCTTATCTGTAATTTGGTGATTAAAAACAAAACTGGGGAGTTCCCATTGTGGCACAGCAGAAACGAATCAGACTAGGATCCATGAGGGCGTAGGTTCGATCCCTGGCCTCGCTAAGTGGGTTAAGGACCTAGCGTTGCCCTGAGCTGTGATGTAGGTCTCAGACACTGGCTTGGATCTAGCATTGCTGTGGCTGCAGCTCTGATTCGTCCCCTAGCCTGGGAAGTTCCGTATGCTGTGGGTGCTCCTCTAAAAAAGAAGAACCTGATTTTAAAGTTTTTGTAAATTTAAAAAATAATGACATCTCTTCCAGTTGAATGAAGAGATATAGAACTTAAACCAGATGTGGGGGTGACTATGAATGAAGTGGGAAAGGTGGCATGTTCTTTCAAGATGTTAGTCTTTCTTAATGTCACCGGGAGAGGCATCATAGTATACTAAGTAGTACCATCATGGAAGTCAAAGTCAAAACAGAGAACAGCGGGACAAGTTTCTAAGACTATTGGAAAGTAATAAATGTTGCCTGCTTAATTGTTCACAAATCAACATTAACTGCAGGGTATGCCAGCCTTTTCTTCCATTTATATTCTCTTTCGAACCATTTCTTTAAGGAACCGTAAGTGTGTTCATTAAACCAGAGTAAAACTTCAAAGGATCTACTTCACTTCTCATAGCATAGGTTCACAGAAGAAAAAGCAATTAATTTAAAATCTAAGTTTTATGTATTTCCAGGTTTCCAGTTGGAAGATGATAAAATATACATTCTCGAATCTCTTCTTTCTTTCTGGAATCAATTGTCGCTTTCTCCTAGTCTTCTTTTCTGATGTAACTGGTTATTTTGATTACTGTCAAAGGCTGAATGGTGTTCATAATCATCTTCTTTCTCCTTCTGACGCTAATTCTATTGTTTAGTAAATTAAAGGAAAAGAATTCCAGATGAGATGAAATCTGGTATGGTTTTTAAGGTTTGGAAAGGAAATCAGTATTTAGCTTAATTGTCTTTTATGTACAGGGTTGAATATTTATATTTGGAATAGCCCTTGAGCTTAATTCATCTGTTTAGACATGAAATATAGTTCCAAGTCAAGCTAACCAATTTTTCATTAAGATGTGTGAGTGTCTGTGTATATTGTCCTGCTTAAAAATATCTTTCTATAATCTCTGTTTTGAACTATTTAATTTTTTTAAAGTTTTAGTAAGTTTCCAATATGGAAAATCTTACTGCCTCTAATCCACTTTCTCTATGCAGAGTCTAATAAGTCCATTTTAAGAGCTTTTTCTTTTTTAGACGACTACCTCTTAGTGGGGATCGCTGTAGCTAATCAATACTGATCTAAATCTCAGAAGTTTATTCAATCTTGGGTTTCTTTCATTGCTAGTACTGAAAGCATCTAGGCTTCCGTTCTTCCGAATTTTCATAAAAATATCAGCCCTGATGGTGTGATTTTTCTTTTAACTTCAAGATCTAACCAGAAACATTAATCAGAAAAAATAAATAAATAAAAGAAAATGAACTGATGCTTTAGGAAAGGAAATGATTTGGGGGTAGAGTGGTAGATTAGATTAAAGCAACCTGTTTCAGAAACTAGGGCACTGAAGTACAATAAAAGATGCCCAGAATTCTTGAGTGCAGTAAAACAAGTCTATAGCAGAGGGCCTTCCATAGAATCTGTGTTGCTTGATTTAAAAAAAAAAAAAAAAAAAGGATGAAAAATATCCTTCAGTGGATCTAGCAATTTCAAGAACATCTGTATGCTATCCATCCAAAGTAATAAGGAATTGAAATCATCTGTCACTACCAATTGCACTTCATTTTCATAACAACTTCTAACTATGCCTCATCAGGAAATTAAGTTTCTATTCACACAGGTTGAATATTATTTACAGAACAGACTTTCTCTGTCCTAGTTCATTCTACCCATTGTAGCTAGATTATTGATGCCCGAATTTTGCTGTCATTTTCCAAATGATCTCTAAGGTTTTATTCCTTTGATTATGTTATGTACTCTTTCCCCCATGCTTGAAGTTTCTTTCAAAAATTAAGATCACACCTCTATTTTCATTGAGTCTCTTATGACCCTGTTGCCTGAAGTTTGTTTCCTCCCCCTAAACTTGCATATTGAATATTATTACCTGATTATTAATATTAAATTGATCTTGGAGAACCTTTCTGTGAGGAAACATTTCTTGGTATTGTTTCGTAAGCCACCTTAGACAGCCCCATAGAAATTTTGCAGTTAGATTCTAAAAGAACTTTTTGCCTCATTTTTTAAACTTGAAGTATAGCTGAAGTACAATATCATATAAGTTACAGGGGTACAATATAAAGATTCTGAAAGATCTTAGGAATTGTAAGGAAATGGGTGTAGAGTTGAGAGAAATGACATGGCATTTTGCAGGGCAAGAAATGTTATGTGGAATTGAATGTTTCTTAACTTGCCTTATTGAATAAACTGAACTTTCTCAGAAATTCCATCATTTAAAATATGACCCCTACAATTAATAGTAAAGAAAACAGCTCCAGGTGTAAGCCATGTATTAGGCCTCTGAGGTCATTACTTGGCTAAAACATAGCTTTTAAAATTTCAGAACTTCTCTTCAGAGTCAACTTCTATGAGCTTGGCAATATGTACTTTAAAGATTGAAAAGAATAAGAAACTGGTTTTTTTTGGTTACTGAAAGATAAAAATTTTATGTTGTGGTTTTAATTGTATCTTTATTCTTTTTTGAAGAAGAGTTTAAATAAGGAGATAAAATTCTCATTATTTCAACAACTATTTTCTAGTAGTTTACTCTGTGGAGATATTAAGGTGTTTTAGACCAAGAGCTGTAACCACTGTATCATAATAAAATGTTTATTATTTGAACTCCCTATACAAATAACATCCAGAATATTTTAAAATAAATTTTAAAAAATCAATGGTGCTTATTTTTACATTAAGTATAATGCTGGTAGTCATGATAAAACATTGACAGTAATGAATTTAAAATAAATGAATATTCTAATTAATAATAAAGTCAGGCTTTCAAAAAATATTGGAAGATAAAATTTTTGAAATTTTTATTTCAGAAAAAAGGTAAAATAAACAAACAAACAAACAGAGAAATGCAGATCTGTAGTTTTAAACATCTATTAAAAAAAATCACCATTTGAACTGTCTCATTACCTTACCATCCCGGACTCTCACATTTATATATTAAAATGCTTGATATAGTTCGTATGGTATCAGTGCAGGGAATGATGTTCTTCAGAAATCGCACTTGCTACAAGAAAAATAGCAATAACAATAATGATAATAACTTTAGTGAGAACTAACTGGAATAATGAGAAATTTCTACATCATAACCAAAATCACACCTTTACCTCCTTCATGATGGCTGCAGTGATTTTCGAAAACTATACAAGTTGTTTTATCTGATTTTGGCTATTGAAGACATTTTCTGTCTAAATGCAGTTGCAGTAGTATGCAAATGTAGAATAATTTGTGAGTTATGTTTTAGTTCTTAAACTATGTATATTTAATGGTATGACCAAGTTCATATTTGGTAAAGCATCCCCTGAAAATGGGGTTTTTAGTACTTTAAGCATCATCAGTTGAACCAAGAAGTGAAATTTTCCCTCTCTACTTATATGGCAGATTTATTCAAAAGCAAGAACTCCTCAAAATGCTTATTTTTAAATGTCACTGCAGCTTCATATACTAAAATTATTTAATTGAGCTTCAAATCTTGAGCTGGATTTAGTATTACATAGTTTAGTGATTATGCATTTTTGATTGATAGTTAAACATATACATCAATGTACATCTTTTTTAAAAAATGCAAAAGCTATTTTAGCATAATATATGAACAGCTGAGGAAAAGCAGGATAAAAAATACTTACTTGGAGAGAATGGGAATTGGGCAAGCACACTCTGTTTTTTGCTCCAGAGGCGGCAGTGTGAAGGGTCTGCCTACCTCAGCCTTCCTGCTTCCAAATGAACTCTGATGATTTTCGTTTGATGAATGACTTCAGGGAGCTGTGATGCCCACCAAGCTGCCCAGTGCCTTGCCCCCAACAGCAAGTCAGCTAATAGGTTCTCGTTGATGATAAAAGGGATATGAATTGGTTGGGGTTATATACAGGGAGAAGTTATCTCTGAAAGTGTATTTTTTATAAAAAATATTTTGATTGTGCTTCTCCCCTGCTTAAATTCCTCCAAGGTGAAGACTGCTTACTAATATCTATCCAGAGTTTTGTAGAGAGAGGCTCCTTTTCTCAGAAATGTTTACAGAATAAAATTTGATATTAGTGTAAAAACAAACCTTTGGCTTGTTTTTGCCTGCAGGGTTAAGGCAAAACTCCTGGGACAAGTCTGGTTTTATTTTTTGTCTGTCTGTTTGGGGCTTTTTTTGTTTTGTTTTGTTTTTTTATTCTTTTTTTTTTTTTTGATGCATTGTAGCATAATAGAAAAAGATCACGCAAGCAAGAGAGAAAGCAATGGTAAAGAGGATGAGAATTATAGAAAGGGTGCTAAGCTTGCCCATCCTTTCCATTTCAGCTTAGCCCTTAAAGCCTTTGCCATTCCTCTTCAGCATCTGATTCAGTTGGTGTGGAACTCTCACTCAAGTTTTCATAGCACCATACGTTTGTCATACTCTCCCACCTCATGAAAAATTCTTCCCTTCTTTTCTACCTGAAAATTGTCTGCTGGTCTTCCAGTATCCTGACATCTCCTTTGAAAAATCTTCACTTACTTCCCCAGGCAGGGTTCAGTTGTTCTTCCCTGGAATGTTGCTATCTCTATCACAGTGCTTTTCCCATTGCTTTACAGATACTCATTTACATACATATCTGCTCTCAGGCTAGATTGTCAGCTCCTTACAGCCAGAGAGATTTCTTATTCATTTCTCTGTTCCCACTATCTTCTATTAGGCCTTTCAGAGCTGGCATTCAGTGAAAGGCTGGTTGATCTTTTTAAGCATTAAACCAATCTTTTAGAACAATAATATTTTTACAGTGACGTGATATATGATTTCAAACAGTAGTTGATCCTCTCTGCTGCCCTGTTTTTCTCTATAGTACATAATAAAGAAAAAAAAAAAAGAGCACCAAATTTAGTAGCAAAACAAATTTTTTTTTGAAAAGTGCTCATTTGAATAACTTGAATCAAATATTTAAAGTAGTATGACTATCATATTAAGAGAAACTGAGATTACAAATAAGTTTTCCTGCACTGCATTTCAGTTTTTCCCAGACAATAGAATATTAAAGTAGAAAAATAATTAGGGGATATATTATTCAATTATATTATAAATATATACCGAATAAATAAATGAATGACTGAAGCCCAGGAATGCTAAATGACACACTCAAGTCACATATTTTAGCATCAATACTAGAACTGGAGCCCAGATCACAATGTCAAGTTAAAAGTAAAATCCTGACTTTTAAACGACAATGATTTTTTAACTGTTTGTTTTCAAATAATTTTAGACCTACGGAAAAGCTGAAAAAATAATGCAAAAAGTACATGTAAAAACTCTTCTCTCAGTTTCGTTTAATGTTAACAATTTATGTAACTAAGGTATAATTATAAAAACTGGGAAATTAACATCAAATTCTGGATCGCACATGACCTTTCTTGGCTTAAGTCTCTTTGTCTCCTCCATATTTTGTAGTTCCTCAGTCTTAAATTTTTTATGACCTTGAAGAGGACTCCTCAGTTATTTTGTAGAATATCCTTCATTTTGAGTTTGTCTGGTGTTTTCTCATGAGTACATTGGGGTTATGCTTTTGGGGTTGAAGGAAGTGATACACCCTACTCAGTGCATTATATCAGGGGGCACATGATGTCAATATGTCTTATGACCCATGATGTTAACCTGAATTACTTAAGAGGGTGATGTCTGCTAGGTTTTTGCAATGTAAAGTTGCTATGTTTCCCTTCATTTGTGTGTGTGTGTGTGTGTGTGTGTGTGTGTGTGTGTACACATATATATAGGAAGCAATAACATTCATATGAAGCAAATATCCTGTTTTTCTTCAATCTTTTGCCCACTGATTTTAAGATTATAACATTCATTCATTCATAGATCTTGTCTATAACAATTGTTACCCTTGTTTGTCTAGTGTGATTTTGTATGCCCCTCATTCCTTCTAAGTTTTATTAATTAGAATTCTTCAAAAGAAGAGAAGTCCCTTCACCCCCATTCATTTGTGTATTCAATTCTATTAGTGTGGTCATGGGGATTTATTTACTTTAGGAGTTATAATTCAATACTGTCATTATGTAGTTTGTTCACATTATTCCAGCATTGCTTATGGGGGATTTTTTTCAGGCTGGCTTAGTGTCTATTCAATATGCCTCATCCTTTTTTGAGGGTTGTCTTATTTTTTGGCAACACAAAGTGTTCCAGACTCACCTGGTGTTTTTCCTGTTCAGCCCTGAAAATAAGCCACTTGTCTAAGCAGTTCTTGTTCCTTTTATTGGAGAATGGATTTAGAAACCAAAATCCAGGTGCCAGGTTGGCTTATTGCTGATGAGGTGTTATTACTTCTAGTTCCTTTCAGTGGACAATGTTAGGAAATATATGTATATATACTAATCCATGCAGAGACATTCTTCCATGTTTATTTCTACATATATCTGCCTATAAATATATGAACAATTTTGAGTTAACACAATTAATCTCTGATTCTAATCTAATACAACAGAGATCACTCTAGCTTCCCACCTTTCACTGTGAATTTTTCTCTAACAGTGAAAAATTTGGCTCTCATTATCTACAATGTATTTATTTACTTGTTCAGTCCTGGTACACAAATCAAATTTTACAAAGTTGATTACCCTTACCCCTATGGGAAACTGATTTACTAAACAGAGTGAAATAATTGCATACAATTATTTTTGCCTCATGGTATCTCAATTTTTTTTCCCAAAACTACTTTCGTTCTTTATTTTCTTCTCCATTCCATTCAATGTGGTTGTGTTATGCATTTATAATATAACTAGGTTGATTTGTTACTCATATGTTTACCTATAGCCTAGATTATTTTTAAATTAATTTAAAAAATTGTATGTCATTAATTTTGCAGGGGCTATGGAAATTGGTATAGTTCTAAAAAGCAGAAGGATGAAGAAGTGTGTTCTCATTACATCTTTACTACCCTATCCCCTGCTTCTGGTTTACCTTTCTATATTTCTTTTGCAGATATGTAAATGAGCAGACACCTGTTTATTTTCTTATATGTTTTTCTTCCTTATAAGAATGGTAGCTACTATTAATACTCTTGTAATTTGCTTCCTTATTTAACAAATTTTTCTGAAAACCATTCCAACTCAGTTCATATAGATCTTCCTCATTTTCTTATACAGCTGCAAAGTACCTTGTGGTGTTGCTCTAACATAATATAGTCAATGACATTCCTGTGTAAGAGCATTAGGTTGTTTCCAATATTTTACAACTAAAGTAGCATTGCAATGGATAACCTTGTGTAGGTGTTCCTATTGTGGCTCAGCGTATTAAGAATCTGACTGGTATCCACTGGAATGTGGGTTTGATCCATGGCCTTGCTCAATGGGTTAAGGATCCAGCATTGATTGCCATGAGCTGTGGTGTAGGTCACAGAAGCAGCTAGGACCTGGCATTGCTGTGGCAGCTGCAATTCCAATTCAACCCCCAGCCTGGGACTTTCCATATGTTGTAGGTGTGACCTTAAAAAGCAAAAAAAATAAAAAAATAAAAAAAAATAAACCTCGTGCATATGTATTTTCTAACTGTTGGAGGTATCATGAGTATAGAGTCTTAGAAGTTGAATTGCTGAGTCAATTGGTGATCACATATAGTTTTGTTAGATATTGCCTAATTTATCTCCAGAGTTGAATCGATTTTTATTCCTACAAATAATACATGGGAGTGCCTTTTTCTCCATACCATTATAAACCAAATGTAATATCCTTATAATTTGCCAGTTTGAGTTAAGAAATGGTATCTCAGTGTGTTAATTTGCAGTTCACTGATTATTATGGAATTAAATTTTTTCATATATTTGTGTATTTGAGGATTATTTTTATACTTTTTTGGTAACTTTTTTTTAATTGGCTGCACCTGTGACATAATGGAAGTTCTGGGCTGGGGGTTGAATAGGAGCTGCAGCTGAGGCCTATACCATAGCCACAGCAACACTGGATCTGAGCTACATCTGTGCCTATGCCATAGCTTGTGGCAACACCAGATCCTTAACCCACTGGGCGAGGCCAGGAATGGAACCTACATCTTCACAGAGATAATGCCGTGTCCTTAACCCACTGAGCCACAAAGGGAACTCCTTTCTTTGGTGATAATTGCTTGTTCAAATGTTTTTCCAATTTTTATGTTTTTTTTTTATTTGTTCCTCAAATTTTAAAAGTTCTTGATGTACTGTGGATATTGACCTTTTGTCTGTAGTATTTTCCCTCAGTTTTTCAGTTGTCTTTCGACGTTTGAAACTTTCACCTGCATATTTTTAGATTTTTTTTTCATTTGTTCAATTGTATCAATCATTTCTTTTTTATCTCCAGTTTTGTAGAGATATAATTAATATACAACTTTGTATAAGTTTACAATATACAGCATAATGACTTAATATACATATATTGCAAAATGTTTACCATGATAAATTTAGTTAACATTCATCACCTCTTGTAGTTACAAAATTATTTTTTTTCCTTGTGATGAGAACTTGTAGAATCTTTTTTTTTTTAATTGTTTCTGGGTTTTGAGTCAATAAATATAATGCAGTGATTTGAGGAAAGAAAGCCTTTTACCAATACATGGAAAAAGAGGGATTTATTCATGCTTTCTACTGGTTCTTAGATGGTTTTATTTTAAAATCTATATCCCTAATTCACTGAGAGTTTATTTTGGTGTATACTGTGAGATACAGACCTAATTTTACTTGTTTCCAAATAGCCACTAGTTGTTCAGCACCTGTTATTAAAAGTTTATCTTTGGAGTTCCCTGGTGGCTTAGTGGTTAAGGATACAGCATTGTTAGTACTGTGGCTCAGATTCAATCCCTGGCCCAGGAACTTCCACTTAAACAAATAAAAGTTTATCTTTATTCCAGTACCAAACTTTTTATCATGCGCCAAGTTTTAGGCTGATTCTGGTTTTGTATTCCATTTTGGGGGATTATTTGCCTACCTTCATGCCAGTACTATATGGAGGCTTTTACATATTTTTTTCTAGTAAGATTAGTGCTTCTTGTAGTTTTTATCATTTTGTGTTTCCCTGGCTATTATTTTAAAAATATAGTTCTTATTTTATTTTTTGGCGATTCCTTTGGCATGTGGAAGCTCCCGGACTAAGGATCAAACTCATGCCACTGCAGCAACCTGAGCCACTGCAGTGACAGTGCTTTAACCCACTGTGCCACAGGGAACTCTCTTGGGTATTTTTTTATATTTTATTTTAAGATAAGACTTTGGTATCAACTTGTCTAATTCCATACAATAGCTTACTTCTGTTTTTATTGAGATTTTATTGAATTTATATTTTAACTTCTGGATAGCTCACTTCTTTTTAATGTTGAGTTGTCTTGGTCAAGATCAGGGCATTTCTTTGTTGTTCAAATTTACTTTTATGTCTTGAAGTATTTTTGAAAATGTTAAATGTTCCACATTACTTATTAAATTAATTCCAAAGTATTTAATCAGCTTTAATCTTGTTATAAATGGACTTTTTATACCATTATAATCTTTTGTTTCTTTATTGGTATATTAAGCCTATTTATTTTGTATGTTAGGGTATATCATGATACTTCCTGGATTATTTATTTGTTTGAGTTAGCTTTATCATTGATTCTCTAAGGTTTTCCTTATATTCTATCATATTATCTAAAAATAAAGATAGTTTTGCTTTTCCCTTAAATGTTTTTGTGCCACTAATTAATTTCTGTCATCTAATTTCATTGGCCAATATCTTTAGTGCATTAATGCACAGCAGGATAAATAATGGTCATGCTTACCTTATTCACAATTTTAGTGGAAATGTTTCTACTCTTTCCTTACTTAAGTAAGATAAATGACTTTTGTATAAAGTAACCCTCGATTCCTATTATATTTTATTTAATCATGAATAAGTATTTAATTTTGTCAAAGCTGTTTTCAGCTTCTATGGAGATAAGTTTTTCTTTTAGATCGATGACATAATATGTGATAGTAGTTGATTTCTAAATATTGAAATGATTTTCCATTTCTGAAATGAAACCCATTTGGCCCTGACATATTATTTTCTGTTTGGTAATATTTATTTAGCTTTCTTGAATTATGAGTGACATTAGTCTTTTATTTCTTTTTTGTAATGTATTTTTAGACATCATTATTATACTTGTTTCACAAAAGGAATTATGATTTTTAATTTCTTCTCAATGTACTGGAATAATTTCTAGGGTCTTTAGACTATATGGTCATAGAAAGTAAGTTAAAAAAAATCCCCTATGAAAATGTCAGTGATTGGTACTTTTTGTAGAATAATTTCTAGAACAGTTTCAGTGTTATTTTTTTCCTATGAATATTGATCTAATATTAGCAATTCAAATTAATCAATTTGGCAATATATAACCAGCTGATTTTTCAAATTTATTTTAATATTTTATTTTTATTATTTACATCATTATGATACTTTGTTTCATATTTATTCTTTTTCTAGTTTTCTGTGAAGAAAATTTAATTCACTTTCATTCTTTCTTTGTTATTAAAGTCTTTAGTGCAGTGATTTTCCTTTTTACCCAAGAGTTATTTAATTAAACATTTCTTTTTTATATCCAAGTGAGAAGGCCTTCCTTGTTTATATATATATATATAATTTCTTATTTCATTGCCTTATAACTATGGAGTATTATTTCTAATATTTTTACTTTATGTAAATTATTGACATTTTCTGTGCAATTTAACATGTGAACAATTTTTGTTAACATTCTGTGGGTAACTGAGAAGAATGTGTATTCTTTGTTCTTACTGGATAGAGTTAAATACACATTCATAAGATCTACCCTATAGGTTATGTTAGCTAAAACTGCTATCTCTCTCTCTTTTTTTGACTACTTGTTTTGTCTTATATTGAGAGTGGCATATTAAAGCCTTGTATTATGAGCGTTTTTCTCTTTTTGCATCTCTTGTAGATTTTGCTTCATTACTTCAATGTTACAATTTTCTCATTAGACCTTTTCCAGTTGCCTAAATTCATGGATGATTCATAACTGTTCTAATTTAGCAAAATGGCAGGATGCATTGGAATTACCTCATTGCTCTGCATAAAAAATAAGATTCCATTGATTCTTTGATATATAAATCCCCTTGACAAAATAGTAAATTTTATACTCATTCTATACCAAATAATACTATGAGAATTGTCTCTGCACATCATCATGAAACACTTTGTCTCAAAAATAGATTCTTTCCCTTGCAATATTTAACACTGAATACTTTAGACCATTAAACTCCTGACATTTCATGAAATTTAGCCCTGTGGTTCCCAGCCTTGGCTGTGTATTATGTTAAGTGTTTCTCATGAAGATGCAGAGGCCCTGCCAATGGAATTTTGGTTCAATATATCTGGTTGTGGCCTGAGACCCAGAAGCTGAAAATCTGGAACCTTGTAGGGAAACCATCGATGAAGTCCTCTCATGTTACAAGTGTTCCTCTTAAACAGTGTTTAATTCTTCACTCATTCACTTGATACTCAGATGCATTCAAACCTGTTATGTTGCTTTGCTGGTAAAAATCCCCTTTCTGGACCTTTGGCATCATGACACATATTTACTTTAAACATACTTAACAATAGACAATATATTTTTTTTTTGTCATTTTAGGGCCACAGTCACGGCATATGGAGGTTCCCAGGCTAAGGGTCAAATCAGAGCTACTGCTGCCAGCCTACACCACAGCCACTGCAATGCCAGGTCCTAGCCGCTTCTGCAACCTCCACCACAGCTCACGGCTATGCCAGATCCTTAACCCACTGAGCGAGGCCAGGAATCGAACCTGCATCCTCATGGATGCTGGTCAGATTTGTTTCCATGAGCCATGATGGGACCTCCCAGCAATAGGCACTATTAAGACTCTCCCCTGAATAAAATATAAAATTTTCCTTAAATTTATGACTCATCTTCCCAGACAATAAAAGTCAGGGGAACTGTACTAACATCTGAACTAACAACTTTAAATAAATCTGAAGGATGTGATTACTTTAAAAATTTGTTCATAATAAAAAAGAAAGAAAAATCTTTCAATGCCATAAGTACCTGGGCCCTCAGTAAAGAATGTGAGTGATAAGGAAAATACAAAGAAGAACATAAAAAGAGATTACTTGGAAGGTCATGCAGCACATCTATAATCGTTGAGCTCATTCGAGCAACAGAAACATTAGTTAGAAGCCAAACTCTAATCATTTGGGGTTTTCCTAGACTTGGAAACAACTAACATCACTTCATAAAATCAGGGCAGTATTCTGAAAAGGCTTTGTTCTGAGTTTTTAGTTGTTTCACTAAAGCCTCAGGCTCGATTGCAACCGAGCCTAGGTCTCATCCACACTGACAAAATAAGCAGCGACCCTCTGCAGTTCTCTACAAAGTACAAAGGAGACAAGAGCTTAGCTTACATTACTGACGACACTGCATTTGGCTGGTAGTTTCTCTGTTAAGCTGGTAGGTGAATTATTTATCATCTCCTTCGCTTGCAAAATGGATGCAGTGTGGTAATTCAGAGGTTATTCATATATCCTTTAAGATTGATACTGTGTATTTACACACTGCACATTGACATTCATTTTTACAAAATTATTCTGCTGTAGCTGGGGTGGAAGCCTGAAAGCATGGGTCTTATGTTTTCAGTAGTGAAATCGAGACAGAGAGTTAGGGAATGTTCTGTCTCTGGCTGTCAGTGTGAATCTCTGAGATGACTGGAGGCTGAGAAAGAAGTTGAAGCCTGTCTTCATTTTCCAGGCCAAGATTTCCCTGCAAAACCACTTTTCAATTTAGATACACATGTAGCCTTTGATTTCCCTTCGTAATGTATATGAACACAGAGAGCCACCTTTGTCATTATTTCAGGGATCCTCACCTTCTGCTATTGGAGGCAAAGCAGAAGTCAGGAGAATCTGACTAATTTGACAAATGACCAAATTATTATTGCCCTGGAGCAGGGCACAGTTTGAGTTTATCAAGCAGTCATTTTATAGCTTCTGATAATGTTTCTATCTCCCCAATCCATCCTCTGCTAATATTCTTCTATCTTCCAAAGCAAGTCTTTTGAGGAATTATCATCAAAATTGTTCTTATGCAACAAAAGCACCTTAATTCATTGAAGGTAAAACAAATTGTCACCTTTTTACTCCAATCCAAAAGATAAAAAATACCATAAGTGAGTCATACATAAGGGATGTTAAACAGAAAAACCACAAGAGCTTTCTATTTTTGAAAGAAAATGAAGTGTCCAACCACTTTTTTATTACAGTTCTTTACTATAAATAAGACTAAAGGAGAACTGATAAAATTATTTTATTAAGATGTAATCATGCATCGCCATAAATATTTAAATATAGATTGAAGTACATATGTTTTGCAACTAAACAGCTGCCTTCCACTGATACAGGCAACACTTTCAATGATATATTGCAAACAAAAAATTGCATTTATTTCAGAGTTTTAAATGTGTCAAAAGTTTCTTGTATATTTCTTAGTAGTTATAAGTAGTAAACAATTATTTGTCATCAGCTCCTGGTCCAAAGAAAGCAGACACTATAGCAATAATAATATTACACACATTTAAACAGCATTTAAGGATCCAATTTCTTGAAACATTGTTCTTGTGCAAAGGCCCCCTGATAGTGATTTTTATCCCCATCAGTTCTTTTAGAAACAAACATTGTAGCAAGAAGATATTAGATATGACTTTAAGCAATTTTGGAACATAATTTGGTCATGTAAAAATTATTCTTGCAACTTAGTTTGGTTAACAGATATTCCAGATTTATGACAGAAATTTCTGTTCGAGAGATTGTTTTAGAGTTTTTAATTTTACCAAAAGAGGAAAGGAAAATTTTAGAGAGTCTAAGTTCTGCTGTGATCATACTTAATTAGTTGTGTGATTGCAATAATGGTGCTAGGAATAGTAATGTAGCAGTTACGTGTTTTCAATATTTGGTATTTTGCTATAAACTTTACATTTACACAAGCATTATTATCTTGGACACTTTGTGAAAGCAGAAGACACTCTCAGAAACATTAGATAACCTCTCCAAGGTGAGACTTCTCCATAATGTATACTCATTGCTACAAATGTCTTCTCTCCTTGGCTAAGCTGAGTCTTTGAAAGACTGCCTTGATCAGGCCATGTGTTCATAATATAAAGCCACAAGAGTAGTGCCAGCTCTTTGGGCTTTCTGGATGATGATAAGGATATTATACTCTACTTGGCGCCAACATTTGACCCTGGGTATAACTGTGTCCAATGTAATTGTGAACTTTTTTGTAATGGGCTTTGATGGTGTTTGGTCTCCTTCTTTTTTTTTTTCTTCTTTTTTGCTTTTTAGGGCCGAACCCATAGTGTATGTAAGTTCCCAGGCTAGGGGTCAAATCGGAGCTGCAGCCACCAGCCACAGCCACAGCCATAGCAATGCCAGATCTGAGCCGTCGGGTCTGCAACCTACACCACACTCATGGCAACGCTGGATCCTTCACCCACCGAGCAAGGCCAGGGATCAAACCTGCATCCTCATGGGTACTAGCTGTGTTTGCTACCACTCAACCACAATGGGGATTCCTGGTTTTCTTCTTTGCTGAAGTGAACACAGCTGTGTATATGGTGAGTCACATTGGTATAGCTATAAGCGTGGTATTACAGATGATGTTATATGCAACACATGAAACAATTATTTAATGAACAATTATTTAAAAGCATTCTACATTGCCTTTTATTGAAAGTTTTGTAAGAAAAACCCTTTTGTATTCCATGAGCTGACAATGGAGTAATTATATAGCATTTTTTTTCCAAGGGGAAGATTATGAAACTTTGATATTATATAAAAGCTAAAGAGATGACAATATAAAATTCAGTAAAGATGCCACCTACTCCACATTTTCATACACATGACTATTTTCTCCAATGTTCTCTTTTTGTTTAATTGCACTATAAGAAAGTTCTGAACATTCATTGAATTAAGTAAGTTTAATATGGTTCTTGGTTTCAACTTTAGATTTGAACTTGAGTTTTTCCGACAAACTGTGATTTTTAGTCTTTAGCTCAGAGCTTTACTTTTTTTTTTTAAAAGAGCTTTAAGAAAACATTTGCATAAATTCATATAAATTTACTAAGTACCAGCTCTGAGCCAGATACTTTACTTGATACTTGAGGACAGAGATAAATGATATAGCCTATTTGTTGATAAGTACAAATTAATAAATTATGATTCACAACTTTTTTACATGAAGTTCATAGTCCCCATTATAAGTCTATGAATACCTTGCAGAAGCATCTTGAAATCTTAAAATTATATGCAAGTCATTGTGAGTCTGTGGATGTGAACATTTTGCTTGAGAGGTGTTTATGGGTTTCATTAAGTTCTCCCAAGCTTCATAAAACTGTAAACAAAGTTAGAAGGTATTAATCCTTTTCTTCTTTGGAAAATATTAACTAGTTTTAGTGGTAAAGTTTTTATAATGTAAAGAAGTTTGATTCAAAAGTATTGCGGCTTGCCTAATACCAAGTATCCATTTAATGCCAAATTTAGAATATTAAACTGTCTTTTTGACAGAATCCAGAATTCCTTCCCACTATATATTTATCTCATTATTCCTACTATGTGCTAATCTCATTAATAGTATCTCAATTTTTGTTCAAACTCTAAAATGTTGGCTAGCCATATAGCCTGAAGCATTTTTTCCTACATTCTCTTCATCTGTTAAATGTAAACATGTCCTTTCGTAGGCATTCATGTTTAATATGGGAACATTCTAACCCAACCTTAGATACCCAAACTCTAATTTAGTTTTCATTTCTGTTCAATTTTTTTAAGATGCAAATGACCACCAGAATATTTTTTAAATGTAATTTCCTGAGGGGGACCTAATATCAGAACATTGTTCATCCAAGTTACAATATCTTTGATGTCTAAAAAATCTTTGATCATTATAAAGATAATCACAAAGGAAAGATTCTACTTTCTTCCTTTATTCTCTGCCAACTAGGACAAGGGCGTAAATGAACAGAATTTTACATATTTCAACAGGATTGGGCAAGATGTTCTGGTCAGACAAGTAAGCCACTTAGTGGAGTTAGTCTGAGGAGCCCATTCTCCATGCATTCAAGAAGTCATCAGTGCTTTGCCTTGTTTGTTTGTTTGCTTAGCGTTCAGATTGAGTTTCTCCATCAGGGAAATGGTGTTGATCAGTTATCAGTGTAAATCATAGTAACTTAGTGCTTTTTTATATGGCCTCAGAAACTGTCACTTTTATCTACACATATAAATATATATATTTACTTTTATTGTCACTTTTATCAATATAATATATATAAACACACACAGATTGATTGGCTTACTTATCATCCTTATATGAGAGCTGCATTAAACATTTTACTTGTTTTTTACTGAAAAATTGGAAAACATGATCTTTTCAAAAAAGGTCATGTGCCTTCCAATTTTGTCACTATGACGAGTAAAATTCATGTTACCTTTCATGTATTTATCTAACATTTTGCCACTCTAGGGGCTGAAAAATAGAAGGAAATTAGGTCAGATTTAGCTTTTATCAAAGGCATTTTTACTCTGACACACCACTGGGTGGAGTACATTGCCAGCCCAGAGTCTAATATTACTGTATTGTAGGGTGTTTCTGTGCCAGACAAGAGAAACTCCTAATCAACACTGAGGTTCTGTGTATTGTTTTAAAAATCTGGACGTGTTTAATGAAGGCTAAATGACCACGATATAATACCAACATTAAATATGCTCTGACATTATAACTTTCAAGATTCAATCCATCTTCTCTGGACCCATGGGAGATAAGATTTGACATCCTGCCTAGAATACTCAGAGAGAATTATTTGGAAGAAGGCCATTTTATGTTCTGGTCAAAAGAGCAGCTGCAATTTGGGCTGAATTAGTATTTTAACTCTATGTGGAAAAGCATAAAGCTTATTTTTGATAATGAAATCAAACTGTACCCAGATATTGAATTTGACTTTTCATTTGATGCTGCTTTGATACAGCTTATATTGGAGCTGAGCCCTAATCTTATAATAAAATGAACTGTCAGATGCACTGTGGGACTATTGTTGTCGATAGCATTTACCTGAATTTGGCCTTCAGAACTTTGAGAATAGCCTGATTTCATAGTAGGTGTTAATTCTATTTGACTTTCAATTCATCCTATTCCTCCCTTGTCTCTTTCTTTCTTTACTATGCTGGGAAAATGAAATTTACTGATCAAGCCTAAAAATCTCCAACCTTACAAATTCACTGCACCTCAAGTAAAATTAGCCCAATAAAATACAGCATTTTAATCAAAGTATTTAGAATCTGTAATTCTAAATATGTGGGTGCATAAATCAAATAAATATATTCATGTTCTTTTTAAGAGAGGATTCTCACTTTGACAATTCTTTTCCTCTTGTTTCTTTTATTCCTTTAATTTCATTTTCCCGCTCACATTATACTTCATTTCTTCTAAGCTTTCAGCTCTCCAAACTTGCCCTGTAGTTTCCATGCTTCTGAAATACCCCTCCTGATCCATTTTCTCTTCTAAAATGAATTCTCTTTCTTCTGCGTTTTTTTTTTAAATAACCTCATATTGTCACTTCCCTTAAATTTTCTTTCCAAAGCTATTAAAGATTCTTTATTTCTCCTTCCCTCCTCACCCTTCCCTACTGCCACCCAAGTATAGCATCTCATCTATTTCTCTATATGAATCTGCTATTTACCCAAGGGAGGGACTTTCTCATGCATGCAGCTCAGTGCTGTGATGATTTCAATGGTGCCAGCATATTTTAACCACATCATTATCATGTAGTCCCAAAGCCTTGCTCGCTGAAAACACCATCTTTAAAAGGATTTCATTTCCATTAATCAATTTTAAAACTTGAGATTCAAGCACAGAAAGCATTTATTAGAATGTTCCCTACTTGTTCCCACATTCATTTCATTCTCTTGGCTATCTAAGAAAAAGGAATTGTGCAGAAGTCTTTTCTCTCTCCATGCTTACCTCTCCTTTATATATCCCCCCCGAGCCCCCCCAAGTCTATTCTTCCATACAGTAGTTAAATCAGAGCATGCGGCAGGACCGCATTGTCTGAGCTGGTGGCCACACAAGTACTTTGTATTCACTGGAGGTTCAGAAGTACAGCAGCTGCATATAAATATGCATAGTTGAGAGATTCATGATGGTGCCACCTCATTCTAGTGCTGGTTGGCTGCAGTGCAGGCACTACAAATCAATGAACATTTTCCCCATCCATCAGCTGCTCGCTTGCAAGCAGACAAAACACTTACAATGCCAGAAACCCACAGAGAGCTCCTTAGTGAACGAAACCTCACTGTCGCAAGATTCAGAATAGCCCTCTCCCTCCCACCCTGAACCTCTACAGCTCTCGACCTCAAATGTCTTTTTTATCCAAGGTGGATTGCAAGCACTTAAAAAAATAGCATGAGGAAAGAAAGAGAGAAAAAAAAAGGAGCAATGATAAATCAGGGTTTGAGGGTCCTCACATTACACTCGTCATAAAACAAAGGATCCTTTGAGCATTAACCCTTTTAGAGAATAAAATAAAGACGAACTTGCTTATGTTGGCTATATTGCTTTACAGTTGTAGAGTTTGAGTGTTGAAGCATTTAAGTGTGCAAAGCCTTGTGCCATGCTTTGGCAGACCTTTGTGATTTATCTATAGTTATTCGTTGCTTTTCAGTATCGAAGGAGTTATAATATGCTGATATAAGAAAAGTAAATCGTAACTGTACTTAATAAGTAGAAATCATGTTTTTTCCCATGGATTGAACAGTTCCTGCAAAGGACTCAGATACATTTATATTGTCAACCATTCAATCCATGTAATAATTTTAATAAAAGCTGAATTTCATTTAATAAAATTTCCTGTGAAATATATTAATGAATCAAATGTATATTTCTTGGTGAAAAGATATACATTCATTGCATCTAAAGAACAAATATATTTTTCATTTTAGATAGATTACATTAGCAACAAAAATGGTTCATTCTTGTGTAGAGTTCATTCTTACCTATCCATCAGTTTATAACACTCCCTGACAACTTGACAATCAACTTACCGATAAGAGTAATAATCAATTAGATTTCTCATTCATTTTTTTTCAACTATTGCAGTTACTTATTATAGCACTCAGCAACATAAAATAATATATGATAATATCTATAGTCCCTGTTTTGAAGATGTGGATAGGAAATACAGTTATACAAATAATCATGTGACTTTCAAATTTTGAAGAAATGTAGTTGGGGTTTGGCATATTCAAGAGACTTAGTAAATATTTGATAAGCATATATAACATTGATTAAAAGTTATCTGTCTGATTACTATGTTTGGTTACCATACTGCAGGAATGGTAAAAACAAATATAGTTAAGGTAGCTATAATTGTCCTTAACTATGGCTGAGAGAAGCTGACTGACATGCCCATGTTTTGTTTGCTTGCAAGCAGCAAAACCAAAATTCGAACCCCTATCTACTTAACTCCAGAGTCCATCCATTCACTTCCACTAAGCCATGTTGAATTACAAGACAGAATGTGATAATTGCTCTAGTGGATCAGAGGAGATAAAGATCACTTCCAACTGAGATGACCAAAGAAGACATCATTAAGAAGGAGTAGCATCTGAGCAAGCCTTTGAAGAACAGGCACAGCAACAAAGCAGAAACTACAGACAGGGGTGAGCACTGGCGAAACCTTATGACTCTGGAAAACAAGTTTCTAGACAGACAAAGGGCATCTCTTTCAGTGAAATGGATGCTGTAAATAATACCATTATTTAAAGAATTCCTCACCAGACTCCTCACTTATGAGAAATAGAGGCCACAAAGTGATTGATATTTCAGCTTTCAAAAAAGAAGTCAAACTTCCTTCTTCATTTCTGAAGTAAACATTTGAACCAAATAACCAGTGAAGACTCCTCTAGAGAGTTCTATGTTGTAACGCTTTTCTTTCCTTTTTTTTTTTTTTCAGAATATAAAAAATTGCTAGAAGTGGCTGATTCAGTATTCTAGTTATATAATCTGTGTATATGTAGTTATTCTCAGATTACAAAGCATATCTAGATATTTATATATCTATATGTCTATATATCTATATAAATAAGTTATATGCATTTAACTAATCTAAACTCTAAATTTAATTTCAAGAGAGTCTTTTTTTTTTTTTTTTGGCCATGTATTTTTCCCTATTTTGCTTCCCATTAGTGCTGGAATACAAACAAATTCTTATAACTATTTAATCAATACTTAAGCATGTATTAAACACATGATAAAAACAAGATTTGGAGGTTATGCACTTTCTCATAGTATCTATTTCTGTATTTCAGCTATTGGAGAAAGTATAGAGATTGGAATGTTATATATTCACTCGTTAATAAAAGGCATTTTGTAGTATTCGAATGCTTTTGAGCAGATTCACATATTTCCCACTTTTCTAGCCTATAACTCAGACAATAGTCAAAGCAATAATTTGGCAATATTTATCAAATATGTATCACTGATATATATATATATACTGTATATATATATATACTGTAATATATACTGTATGCACATGCACGCATGCAAGTAAGCAAGTTAAGGGAACATGAGAACTTAAGAGAATAATACAATACTTATTTTTTCCTGACTTCAAATCTTTTTTTGTCTGTCAACATTTTCCCCTAATTTTCCTTCCCCAACAAGAAAAAAGAACAAAGAGAGAGAAGTGTTTTGTTTGAATTTAGAGTGAGAAGAAAATCAAACACCATTTTTCTCATAATTTTTGCAAAGGCTATTAAAGGGATTTGAGTGGGGAGCTCTTCCTTGAATAGAATTGCCCTGGATGGAATTCCATCCTGCCATTGTTGCCGCCAGGCACATTCGGGGGAACTGGATGTATTGAGAGTCCTAGACTCTTTCATTTTCCATCTCACTGTTTCTCTTATGTCCGAAAGTAGTATGTTTGGGTAAATACTTATTTGGATTCCAATCTCTGTGAAATTGAGCTGAATTTATTAGGTTTGTTTTATTGATTTGAATTAAATTAAACTCCACTTGTAGCAAACAATACAGTGCTTTGATCATTTTAATTCTTGTTCTGATCTTAAGTGGGGATAGTTTAAGCTCATTTTGGTTAAATCAGTTTATGGTCAAATTGGCTAATCTTCTTAAATATTTACTGACCATCAACTATATTCATTAACACTGAATTCTGTTAAGATGAAAGGAAATAAAACAAGTTTTCAGACCTTGATCCTTGAAAAGTTAACCAATTTAAGGATGCTAAATGAGTGATAAGGTATTCAAAGCCCTTTGGAAGTTTGAGACCAGGAACTTCTATAAGTCCTGATTTGTAATCAGGCAGTACTGGCACACTTTCTAGTGGGAGACAACCCTCAAGATAAATTTACTCTTTGGCATTCTGAGCATATGCAAGTTGAAAACCACTGCTTGAGGCTCTGAAAGTCATTGAGGAGTTCCCATCGTGGCTCAGCATAAACAAATCCTACTAGGAACCATGAGGTTGCAGGTTCCATCCTTGGCCTTGCTCAGTGGGTTAAGGATCTGGCATTGCCGTGAGCTGTGGTGTAGGTCAAAGACATGGCTCAGATCCCACGTTGCTATGGCTCTGGTGTAGGCTGGTGGCTACAGCTATGATTAGACCCCTCGCCTGGGAACCTCCATATGCAGTGGGAGCAGCCCTAGAAAAGACAGAAAGACAACAACAACAACAGCAGCAGCAGCAAAGAAATAAAGACATTGAAACAATTTGTGCAGACAATCACTAAATAAAAAGTGGATGAAACCAGAGCAATGGGTAGATTGCAATAAATTCTACTATCATAATGTGAAAAACCCTCTCTATAGAAGATACAAATACTATTCTGTAGGTATGAGCTTAAGTTAGAAGGACTTTAGTTTTATAAAGGCATTTCTGGTGGGAAGCTTGAGTTCTTTTTAAATAAGATCATTGATTTTTGTCCAGCGAAATTGTCAAACTTAGAGCATGGAATCATTCAGAACAAACACTATTTAGTAATTTCGAAACCAGGCATGGAATGGAATGCTTAGATTTCAAGCAAAGAGAATATGAATAAATGCCAAAGAAGTACAATGGCATCTTAAGACTGGAACTTGGATAGAATGTTAACCTAAGAGCCCTTAAGTCTTCCCATTTTTCTTAGTTACTGTCTATATAATCATCTCTTTGACTAAGCAGCAGTAAAATGTTAGGCTGGAACCAACATTCAGATGTGAATTGCTTCAAGTTAGTCCATTTACCCTCTCAGTGAACTTAGAAATGTGTTTCAAATCATATAAATCTCAGATTTCTCAGCAACAAAATGTAAAATAATAATTGTTACCAAACCTACCTTCCAGAACTGTGAGGGTTCTGTAAGAAGTAAATTAGTCTGCTGTAAAAAATGGAGAAGCCCACATTTGAAACATTGTCATTGCTGTTCTATGATAATTTTTTTCTAATGTTCAAAAAGTCAAGTAAGTGTGTTTTAAGTTCTATCTTTAAATAACTTTCTTGTAGACAGAAGCACAGATATTCCTGTGTTATTTCTTAAGTCTTTTCTTCTCTTATAAAACTGATAAAAACTGTCTGATCTACACATTCATTAGTCTAATCTGAGACCAGAGGAAAGGTGAAGGCATATTAAAATATTTATAAAATCTGTCACTAGGAAAACTGTAATTGTGGACAAAATAATGAGAAAATAATTTATACATTAATAAGTAGAGTGTAATTGTGAACTTGTGAAATGGTTAATTGAACATTGTATTCCAAAACCATATTATTTCTTAAAATCTACAACTGTCAAAGAATTTGAAAAACAAATGTCTTAAGATTTAAAAGCTATTTTTATATTTAAAACTTACTATTGATTCCACAATAAAGTGCTACATGGCAGAAATATTGTTAGCTAAACAAACATATATTTGGCTAAAAAAATAATTTTGACCAAATTGACATTCCATTGTCAGTATTCATGCCCTGTATATGCGGTTTCAAATGAAATTTTGGCCACCCCAAAAAACCTAGGTAACAGGAACCCATCTCATCCACAAAATGATTTGTTTATTTTTTAAGCTAAAATTGCATCCCAATAATAATTTTAAATGTTATTCCTCTACCTACCTAATGAAAAATATTGGGTTCTTAATTTGCCATTTCTTAACTCACTCACTACTTCTCATAGACAAAACCAAGAAATTTCTACCTGTGTAGGCAGGGTAAAGTTTTGGGTTTTAGAATAAGCCTTAGAAAGTTCAGAGTCTAACTGTACTACATCATACCTAGGGCAAGTTGGCTCCTGTTCTGTGAAAATGGAGATTATATCATTTCTTTTCAAATTTTTTATAAAGGTGAAAAGGGGATATGCATAGCACAAATGAACTAGCTTGATGCCTACCTCTTGCTGAATGCTTAGTAATCATTGGTATTGCCATTCAGCCAATCATTCATGAATAAGAAAGAGATGGGACAGACAAAAATTGTAGGCAATTATAATACAGTATAATAAGTATACTGAAGTATGCAGAACAAGATAATGAAACAAAAATGTCTAACTCAGATTTGAGAGAGATGTACGAGTATTAGTTTAATCATTCAGTCCCTTAACAAGTATTTATTTAATGCCTACTGTATACTAGTCATTGTCCAAGAAGCTAAAAATACGGTAAAAGAAAAAGATACTGTGTGTTCTATGGAGACAGGTATCATCTTGTGTGAGAAGACAGTATTCTAATTATTACTACACTAAATATAAATCACCACTGTAACAGTCGCTACTAAGTAACCCAGAGCTTCTCAGCTGAGGGTGATTTTGTTCCTCTCTGGAGACAATTGACAATGTATGGAGATTGAGTTGTCACACTGGGGGCGTGCTACTGGCATCTGATGGATACTTCTTAACATCCTACAACACAAGGTATGGGACCTTACAATAAAGAGTTATCTAGGTTAAAATGCCCGCTGTGCCAAGGTTGAGAAATCCTGAAGTAATACGCCCATGATGGCAGGAGTGCCCCTCTTTTTTACACTGACATATTCGAGTGCCTAGCAATATGCCTGTCACATAATAGGTACAGGTGACCTTCGGTATCCATGGCAGATTGGTTCCAAGAAGCACTGTGGATACCAAACTCCACAGACGTTCAAGTCCCTTAGTCACCCCCATACCCACGGGTTCTACATGGGCAGATTCTGCATCCAGAGATTCAACCAACTGAGAATTATAAGCATACTATGCTATCTGTGATTGGTTGGATCCACAGAACCCTTGGATTCAGAAGGCTGTTGTATTTAGTAAATATCTGTATAGCAAATGAATTGGTTGTGAAAAGGTGAAGCACGTATATATAAAAGTCTGGGCTTAGAGTAAGCAGGTTATGCTAAGGAGCTGAAATAAGGCTGGTGAGTTTGGAATCAAAGCAAGCAAGAGGATGATTCCATTGAGAAAACCAATGAGAATGGGTGTATAGATATTTAATCTCTATTTACAAATCTCAATTACTTTGTATGTAAAACTTAAATTGTCCCTCCTGAAAATCCATATAGTTTCTTTTTATTTTGTTCTCGTTGGAAAACAGGTTATACATGTTTAAGTGAATCCAATCTTTTTCTTTATTTTTTTCCTTCCTTCCTTCCTTCCTTCCTTCCTTCCTTCCTTCCTTCCTTCCTTCCTTCCTTCCTTCCTTCCTTCCTTTCTTTCTTTCTTTCTTCTTTCTTTCTTTCTTTCTTTCTTTCTTTCTTTCTTCTTCTTTCTTTGTCAAAGAAGTCTAAAATATACTAAACCTATCATTTTGTCTCTGCTGATTTCTCTTTTCCAAGTTCTTAGAATTGTGGTTTAGATCAAGAGCACCAGAGAAGTATCATTTAATGACTCGAACAATTGCATATGTAAGAACAAATAACTGGGAGGGGTTGGATTCTTTAGAGCAGTAGTTCTTGCGGATGGGATGCTGGAGCAGAAATAGGATATTTCAAAAAAGTTGAAAGATCTGTTTCGACTTTCTATTCCTGACATTTGCATCCAACCAAAAAAATGGAACATTCCTCTCTCAGATGAAGTACTCTGATTGCCCGGATGAGGCAGTGTCTATCCTTTATCTGCTCTCCCAATTCCTTGTATATCATTTCTTAGTGATGCTTACATTATACATATTTTCCATTCTTCTTTACCAATGAGGAAATAATTAAACAGTTTGTGAATGAAGCATGGTTAATATATCACTGATATTGACTACATTTGCAAAAATCTTAGAACATTTGATGGATCAGCAAAAGCAGCAACATGTTAGAAGCGACTTGCCTCTGTGTGTGTATAATATATTCTAAGCAGTTCATTCCACCTATGATTACTGGAACTGCAGCTCTCCTTCATCGAAAAGGAAAATATGCCCTACTGTGCACACACATGTATGTACATGTGCACGTGCAGACACAAACACACACATACACACACACACATTTTTGCCAGTCACGCCCAAGGTCACAGTAGTAGCCCTTTGCATTTGAAGGTGATACATAGGGAATGTAAGTGAGGAAGGAAGAGAGAGATGAGGGCATGTGCAGCTGAGTGTTTATGTCTACTCATATCAGGTTCCAACCTTATTTGAAAAGGGGAAAGCGTAGCTAAGAATCGGGCAGAATCAACACATCATTTAAATATTTTACCATTTTAAATCAAATCCTCCATGTGATATCCAATATTCCTAAGTTGCAAATTGTGCTACTATATACGTTTGTATAGTTATTACAGTTTCATTATATATCCAAAGAGCTGCTATAATTAACAAAATCCACTTACTCCAAATTCAGTTTGAAATTGTGTGATGTGTTTTATCTGAGTGTCCCACCCCTTTAGGCATGGTGTAACTAAAAACTTTGAGGGTCATAAACTGAAATTCTTAAAAATGATAGCTAAAACCCTAGCAGAGTCACTCCTGGGATTTCTTCTATGCCCCAGGGGAGAAGTGGAAAACCCTTATCAATCTGTTGCCCACCTTGAAGCTTTTCTAGTACAGGTGAAAAGTTGCATCTTTCTCATGGATGAAGCAACTTCAGGAGTATTTTGTCTATATCATGACATTTTTTGAAGTAGACTAAATCTAGAATGAGGCCATGTTCTGGGGGCTGAGCAATCCTCACTCCCATGTAGGATGGTGACTTTTTTTTTTTTTTTTTTGCTATTTCTTTGGGCCGCCCCCGTGGCATATGGAGATTCCCAGGCTAGGGGTCGAATCAGAGCTGTAGCCACTGGCCTACGCCAGAGCCACAGCAATGCGGGATCCGAGCCACGTCTGCAACCTACACCACAGCTCACGGCAACGCCGGATCGTTAACCCACTGAGCAAGGGCAGGGACCGGAACCCGTAACCTCATGGTTCCTAGTCGGATTCTTTAACCACTGCGCCACGACGGGAACTCCAGGATGGTGATTTTTACCTACATATGAACATCAGAAATTCCTGGGGTCCTTTCAGAATGCACATGCCTTGGACTCAGTAGGTCTAGAGTGGAGCCTTGGCCTGTGTGTTTTAAAAAGACTCCCACGTAAACCCACTGTACACTCTGGATTAAAAATCACCAATCTTGGAGTTCCCGTCATGGCTCAGCAGAAATGAATATGAGTAGTATCCATAAGGACACAGGTTCAATCCCTGGCCCCCCTCAGTGAGTTAAGGATTGGGAATTGCCACGAGCTCTGGTGTAGGTCCAGATGCAGCTTGGATCCAGTGTTGCTGTGGCTGTGGCACAGGCCAGTGGCTACAGCTCTGATTTGACCTCTAGCTTGGGAAACTCCATAAGACACAGGTGCAGCCCCCCCCTTCCCCCAAAAAAGGACAAAAAATAAATCACCAATCTAGAGTTATCTTCCCACAGTCATGCTATGAGGGCTCCTAATATTTGTCCCTATTGGACAGAATGGTAAGAGATACCATTCTTTAGGACAATGACCTGCTACCCTATGAGTTTTGGATGTAGACTACCCTAACTTGCCTTCCCTTTCTTTCCACACTTTTGCTTATCATTCACATCTTATATGAAAGCAAAGCTCTAACTTCTTTGCCCATGTTTATATAACATTTCAAAGGAAATTTTTTATAGTATCAAATATTTCCAGAGTTCTTGTCGTGGCTCAGTGGTTAATGAACCTGACTAGCATCCACGAGGACATGGGTTGGATCCCTGACCTCACTCAATGGGTTAAGGATCTGGCGTTGCCGTGAGCTGTGGTGTAGGTTGCAGACTTGGCTCAGATCCTGCATTGCTGTGGCTCTGACATAGGCCAATGGCTACAGCTCAGGTTCACCCCTTAGCCTGGGAACCTCCATATGCTGCTGGTGCATTCCTGAAAGACAAAAAGACCAAAAATAGAAAATAAAAATATTTCCAACTACTAATTTATTTTGAAAGATTCCATTTTAAGTAATATAAACGAACGAATGCTGTATGCTCCTTTGAGAAATAATAAATTAGATAAATATTTTCAGAAGGCAATGATAATGAAGTAAATAACAATATGTATAAATAAGTAAACAATATATCAAAGAATAATAATTATAGTTTTCCCCAGGGAGTATCTTTATATCTAATGTCTAACCCATTAGACAATAGATACCCTGAAGCTCATACATACTTTAATTAAAATGTGACTCATCCTTTTCTATATTTTAAATAGTATAGAAATGACCTATTTTCTTCTTTTTTAAAAAATATTTTATGGGTCGAACCTGTGTCTGGAGTTCCTGCGATAGCACGTGAGTTAGGAACCTAACTGCAGTGGCTTGGATCCCAATAGAGTTTCAGGTTCGATCTCTGGCCTAGCTAGGTAGGTTAAAGTATCTGGTGCTGCCTAACTTACTGTGCCATCACAGGAGCGCCAACCTATTTTCAAATTGATATTTTATTTGTGTATCATATGTGAAGAAATCATAGCCTTGTTTTTACTTATGCAATAAACATTAGAAAAACATTATCAGGTAATACTAAATATAATGCCTGCCTTTATAATACTACTGAAACTATTCTGCTGCTGTGAACATGTAATGAGCTAAAATCCAAACGGCATATGTAATCTTTACTATACTGGACTTCTTGATGCATTTGACTTTGACAACCACTCTATTTGAAATTTTATTGACTTTGAGACTCTCCTCATTCTTTTTTTCCTTCCTATCTTTCACCTTTTCTTCTCTCTGTTTCCAGGAACACCATTATGTATCCTTCTTGAATTTCTTCTCTCTACACTCTACACAGGTTTCCAGGTGAGCAGAATGATTCCCATAACTTCAACTCTTACTAGTGGGAGTTTTCCTAATTTTCATATTGAAGAAAATGACTTCTTATCTGAATCATATATTCCCTGCCCTCTAGTGGCTCTAACCAGTATCTTAAATCACAAAGTCATATCTCAACATTTTCCTCCTCAAATTAATTGTTATTCTTACACCTTCCATCCGAGGTGCTGGCATCAGAATGAACCAGTTTTCCGGCTCCTCCTTCCCCACCTTCACCCATATCGGACTCCTCCTCATATGGCCTCCTAAATATTTCTTCAAACTGTCCTTTCTCTCCCTGTGTAGTCCCACTGCTCTGCTTTAGCACTCATCATCTCTCTTTTGAACTGCTACAAAACACTCTTAATCTGTTTCTCCATTTTAAGTCTTGCCTGATCATTCTACAATGAAATAAAAATCTTAATGCATTACCCCACACGTACCCTGAAAGCATCAATTGTGTATAATAGAAATAGCAAATAGAGCACCAATGCCGTGACTCCCTGGCATCTATGGACATTTTATTAAGGAAAATATTCTAATTTAGCATATCCTAATATTCATACAGAATCTTTTTGAAACAGAAAACAAGCCACACAGTTACATCATAAAAGCTTCGGCAATAAGAGTAAATTTGCTTGCTGTAACAATTAGGACAACCCCCTTAGTACAACGCAAGTTCATCCATGATCTGGCCTTTGTCACATTCTCCAGTTCATCTCCAGCTACTCCCTGACTCATATTCTACGTAACACTTTTGTGACTGTCATTTCTTTCTAACATCATGCTGTTTCTTCTTTCTGGGATTTACTTGTATTGACTTCTGTGTCTGGAGCCTTTCTCTTTACACTCCCAACTTTTTCCCAGTTCCAATTCCAGTTAGTTCTTACCTGTCCCTGAAGAGCCAGCCTGGTCTGCACCCTCATCCTGACTCCAATGAGAGATGATAGATTAGGAGACATCCTAGTCCATGTCCCTATAATATTCTATGCATATTTCCATCAATGTCTGTCATCATTGCTGTTATTGTTCTGTTAGCCCCTCTCCACTTATGTGTTTATATAACCCAGTAGATGATAGGTGTCTTGAAACAGAAACACAGTTTTATTATTCTTTGCAGTCTGAGACAAACTTAAACAGTAACTAGCACCTAACCAAGCACTATATAATATGAATCAAAGATTTAGAAGTATTACTGCAAATGGGAAAAAAAATGGTATATATGGGAAAGATTTTCATCTTTCTTTAAAGCAAAAGTCACCAACTTCTGATGTGTCCTCTCCAGCCCAATACTGTCCGCTCTAATTCACGTAATTAATTCATGCTGCCAGGTTGCTATGGGAATTAGAGTTTTAGATATCTGTGTAAATACCAGAAACACGAAATACATTTTCCATAAAAATGTACATCTAAATGATGACGGAGCTAATGACTTCAGAGTAAACAAATTTTTTTTTTGAAATTGCTTCCAAATATCTAAATTCTGGGGGGTTTGTCATGAATTATTATTATACATCATACCTCAAAGCTATATACATTTTACATGTATTTGTCTTAGCCCATATTTAAAATAATGCTTATGACTTGATTATTTGTGCAATGTAAGTACTACTTATTCATCTCAGAGACATGTTTTACCTTTATATGGTTTCAGAACATGTAATAAAATTGTTTCAAAATAGTTTTTATAACAATTCATACTTCTTTTCTGGTCTTCTTGGCCATAAAATGAAGACCTATCTTTGCCTTCAGTTGAAAGTAAGTATAAGACCTCTATATAGCCTGGAGAAATTTTTTATAAAAATTCCCTTTGTATACCACTGTATTTTCAGAGTCCTTAAAATTTTTTTCTTAATCTTTTATTTGTGTGATTGTTATAAAACCAAACAGAAGTAATTACATGATAATATAGGTATTTCCATATTGTCTGCCTCTGAATTCTTGTTCAAGCTGTGTGTATGTGTGTACACATTGTTTGAAAAGAATGTGAGAAGAAAGGGGCAGAGGAAAAAGGGCTCAGTTTCAAAATACAAATGCTGCATAATTTGATCCAATAATGCATGAGCTTTTGAGCTGGAACTTAGGTGAGCTGGATCTCATATTTTACATGGAATGTTTTGAGAATCATGAGACGGTAATAGGAAGTGTTTCCCCTTGATTCACGGAAACATCAGTAAATAGCACAACATGGTTTTCTCTTTGGTGTCTGAATATAATCTGGTGACTTGAGATTTGGAATGTGTTGAAATAAAATTGTTTTTCTGAAAATATGAAACAATATGTGCATCGGCCAATTCACAAGAGATGAATGGGAGGCTCTCCAGAAGTATAATTAAAAAATTGCGGAGAAAACGATCTGTATGACAAATAGGAAGAGTTCCCTTTTTATCCTTGTTTCGTGTTAGCCAAGTAAACCAACTTCACTTGCAGAAAAATGGAGCAGGAAAATCTGGCCAAGGAAATGACTGATCTCTGGCCTTAGTTAAGACTATATTTCATGTGTAGGAGCACTGATAGGAATAGTTTCCTCTGAATTATGTTGCAGCTCTATTCATTTATTCCCTAGAGTTTCCTGAGTCCTTACTCCATGCTAGGGATAATGGTCTCAACACAGAATTGACCCCACCTCATACAGCTTACAGTTTAGTGGCAGAGAGAAGCAGATTAGTCAATATTCACATAAATGAAAGTAAAATGTTCATGGTTACAGTCACTAAGAAGAAGTAAACAGAGGAGTGGGGGAAGCCTGTCTGAGGACGTAAGACATCACTTGACTTTGCAGGATGCATAGATGTTAAGGAGGCAAAAGGAAAAAGGAAGTGAGCTATGCTGTATCTTGTTTTAAAAATTGTATACATTTTATCGGAGTGTAGGTGATTTACAATGTTGTGGTAGTTTCAGGTGTACAGCAAAGTGAATCATCCATACATATACATGTATGTATGTGTGTGTGTGTGTATATATATATATATATATATCTCCTTTCTTTTTCAGATTTTTTTCCCATGTGGGCCATCACAGAGTATTGAAAACTGTTCCCTAGGCTGTGTAGCAGGTCCTTGTTACTAACGGATTCCAGTAGCGTATATATGCCATTCCTACCCTCCCAGTCCACCCCTCCCCTCAGCCTTCCCCCTTTGGTAACCCTAAGTTTGGTTTCAAAATCTTTGAGTCTGTTTCTGTTTCAGGAATAAGTGCTTTGTCATGAAGACGCACGTTCTCAGAAAAGGGTAAAAAACCACACCTAGAAAGCACACACACTGACTTTCAACTGTTATTGGTATCTGAAGGGGGGATGGGGGAAAATGAAATATGTTGGGTAGAACTTCCACCACAATAAGATATTTTTCTAGCTTTCATTCTAAATGGAACAGATAATAAATATTTTAGAAATAAATGTATAAAATGGTGGGTAGTAGTAAATTCTGTGAAAAATAAAGCAAAACAAGAAGACAGAAAAGCTGGGAAGGACCTTTCTCAGCAGACCCCTGAATGAAGAGACATAATGAAGAGACCCCTGTTTAATTTTTTATGACCCAGAGGAAAAAAATGATTTTGGCAAAATGGTAATGCCTATTTAATCTGGGTTGGATATTTAGAGCCTTCTTATAATTTGATACTTCTGTACATTTCTATTTTGAAATATTTTAAAAATCATTATGTAATGTATATATTTTTCCTCTGTAGGAGGGAGGCTGATGTCTCCAAGGTCCTGGAAGAATCTAGGTTAGCACCAATAGTATGGTAGGAGTTCCATGTGAGACAAGCCTGGAGAAGTGGGTGGGTGCTAAACAGCAGGAACTTGCAGACTCTGTTGAGAATGTCAGTCTTTATTCTAAGAGCAATGGGACGACATCGAAGGAGTTTAAGCATGGGTGGGAGTGATAGGATTGGATCTGTGTTTTAAAGAATTTAAAGATTTCTATTTAGTCAAGAAACTTTAAGCTAGCCTTTACCATTTTCCAGGCTCCATGCTAAGTGTATGGTGGTGAAAGCTCTTTACACTTAAAGAACTTGAAGTCTAGAGATGGGTGAATGTTTTGCTATCGTCTATAGATGAACTCGCTGGCTAGATATTTTGGTATCTACTGCAAGCTGTTTGTTCTGCATCTTCAACTTTGACAAAGATTGGGAAATCACCTTGATTTGAACGGCTTTGAGAAGTTTGGTCTTACACTAGGTTATTTATTGGGGAGAAAAATTGTTTTTTGTGTAATCAAGTAGTTTGTTATATACTATTTTACCAGTTTTCTATTTTAGTCATGCAAGATTTATGATCCTTTTTCAAATTGAGTCTTCTAATACTTCAAGGTCAAGAAATCCTAGGCATAGGGCAGAACAACTGTGTGAGGGAGGGACCTGTTCTTTGCTAAAACAGAACAGAGGAAAAAATCACCCTTTTGAAGTGTCACTTGAGGATCGGAACTTTACAGATTTTGCCAAAAAGGGAATTTAAACTTCAAGTATAAGTGATAAGTAAACTTTTTCGATTTTGGAGGCAGTATATATCTTCCGTCCAAGGCAGATATTCTAACTGATTCACTACTGTTGAAAATCCAGAAAAGTGATAAAGATGAACTCTTGATGAAAATATATATGTACATGGAAGGATGCCAAATAATTCAAAAATTTGGTTTAAGATCTTTTGAACATTTGCCTCTGACCTTGGTAGTTCCCAATGACTGAATCTTTTGAACATTTGCCTCTGACCTTGGTAGTTCCCAATGACTGACATCATTCCTCTGGTGTTTTATCTTTTTCCACAAAAGTTAACTAATATACATTTCAAAACAAATGAGGTTCATTGTTTGCCATAGAGGGAGTATTAGTGTTACTCAAACTTGGTCCTTGAACCCTTCTCTTAAATTGTATAAAAAACAGGGTTACAAAGTTACTCAATCATCTCAAGTGATTTATGGGCTTGGACATAAATTTCATAGCAACTTAGATTTTATCTAAGTAACTCAAATTGACGCCGTATAGAATTAGCTACTTTGCATTCGGCATCAAACAAGAGCAGTTTCTTCCTGGAACTTGGTAAATTATTAATCTTTGGAGCACCTAAAACTCCCTTATTATAATATAAAAAAATAATTACGCCCAGACTGTAATATCCATAGGTGAATACGGAGGAAGAAAAAAAATTATACCTAATAATGACACTTGCTTTTAAGTTAATTATAGGTATTATAAACAATTACTTGAATCATATGTGCTTCTATGCAAATGCCAAAACAGTAGTATAATTGAATCACATCGCTAAAGTATAACTTTTATATTCTCAGATTAGAATTGATTAAATTGATTTGTTTGAATATGGCCAGGGAACAAAATGAAGAGTAAAATAAGCTCAGAAAATGAGGGAACTTGATTTTCAATTCTTTCATATTTGTTACTATGTAGGTTCAACCCCAAGGAGAAAAAAAAAAAATTCTAATTTGGAAAACCTCTGCCTAAGTTTTTTTTTTTCTTTTATGGCCACACCCATGGCATATGGAAGTTCCCGGGCAAACGATTGACTTCAAACCACAGTTATGACCTACACCACAGCTGCATCAATGCCAGATCAGGTATCTAACCTAAACCTCCACAGCAACCAGAGCTGCTGCAGTCCGATTCTTAACCCACTGGACCACAGCAGGAACCCCTACATCACTAAAGCTGTGTGATACAGTAGAAAAGCAAATGGATTCAGAGTCTGCTAACTTAAAATTTAGTACCATCTTTCTCACTAGCAATTAGATGAAGTTACTTAAGGATCATATAACTATCTTTTTTTTTGCTTTCTCGACACCTACTTCAGAGCTTTTATAAGAGTAACAATAAGTAATTGAGGAATATGCTTTAAAGAATTTTAATATATGACAGAAACATAAAGCATTACAGTTATTCCATTAGACATTAAGGACTGAGAAACTTGACATATTGGTTGAAGGAGCCTTAGATTTTCATCTTCAGAGGGCCAGTCAGGTGGGGCCATGGGAATTTGGCTTTGAAGTAGCAGGGACCCAGATCAAAACTCTGCCTTTGACCTTTACAGTCTTTCTGATATTAGGAAGGTTCTGGTATTATCTTCATAGCACTTACCATCATTTGTCATGTCATATATTTATTTATAAATTAATTTGTTATTTTTGGGAGTATATAAACTCTGTATGAACAAAGACTTCCTCTTTTGGATGTAACCCTTCCCTTAATTCACATTAATTATCTTATATTTAACAAAATAAAAGTTGGGATATTTTAGGAATAAAATTCTGTGCATTTCTTCTATTGCAAAAGAAAATGCATTTAAGGAGAGTGTGTGTTTATCTTTTTAATAAATGATGTTAAACTTACTTTGTCATGTAGATAATAAACATAGCAAAAAATTAAGCCTGCTAGATCTGTGTGATTTTTTAAAATACAGCACATTTTTACCTGCATGAAGGTTTTTATTGCAGAAAGGTATCAAACATGACAGTCTGACAATCTGTCATTGCAGTGCCGTTGCTGCTTTTTCTAGATCAGCTGACAAGACCTTAGCTGGGCCTTTACAAGTTACTTAAGAATATTTGCCAAGACATCCTAGTGGGCCTGTTCCAGCTCTCACTGGGGAAAAAAAAAAAAAAAATCACCGGAGATCAATCTCTACAGCGGGTCTTTTGCCGGAAAACCAGTCATATCATCCTCTCCAAAAGAGCCTTTGTGGAGAAAAAGGCCTTATCAAATTCCTTGGCCATGAAGTTACTGTTAGAACTATTGTTAAACCATGCTATCACCACGCAAGGAAGCTGCAGCTTTTGAAAGGTCAGGAGTGGGCTTGTAATGATTTAGACCATCTTGTGATTATTAGGGAGTGAAGGTGGTTACAGAGCTATAAAAGCTTCAGGTCTTAGATCTGCTGTGAGAAGAATCCATGTGCCATTAACTAAACCACAACTTCCTGATATTAATAAGAGACCAAAACTTAGAGACTAACAATAACCCTCAGCCTACTGTGGGCTTATATTCAAAGTGTAGAATTGAGTTCTTCAAATTGTAGGGTGTAGAAGAGAAAATATGGTGTCTAAAAGGCTAGGCAGAAACAATACTTATTTCCTATGAACAAAAATGTATGCTTTGCTAATAATGTCAGAGAATTAAGTATTTTTAAATGGTGCTTTATTTTTTTTTTTACTCTTGTGTTTATTCTTCTGTGTTGATCAAAGAGAACACAGATATTCAAGTAAAAATATACTGCTAGTAGACATCATTTAATATGAAGAGGAGCCAGAAGTGAACCTCAAAGCTAAAAATGTGAATGTGTTAATGCCCATTATTCCTGAAATGACAATACTTGGTTTAGTGGAAATCAAAATAAAACATATGCTTTATTAGGCTTTATTTGTAAAGCTTATACATCTTAATTTATTGTTATATCTGTAAATTAAGAAAACATATAATCAAAGAGCTTTTAATTGCCAGTTTGCCTACAGTTATTACTATACTTTCAAACTCTATTGTGAAGTGTAATTCTCTATATGTTCATTATAAAAAGCATGCATATTTTGTGTTAGAGGCATAGAATGTAGACATTATACAGTTGGTTCTTCCTATGAACTTTTGGAGAAATGCTAAGGTCTAATTTTACTCTTCTTCCTCAAATGTATTGAGCAACTTTCTCTCTTTGTAAAATATACACTTGTTGTGACTTCTTACTTTGATGAAAGGACTGAAGCCTTAGGAATAAAAGCTTAGATACATTTATACAATTTTTAAAATACTCTTGATCGTTCAAACTTCATTTTTCTAAAAAGGATACCTTTTGAGTGCTTTTTGTAGCATCTTAATAAGCAGTGGTCTCCTCAGTGGAAGAGAAGAGCAAAGAACAAGAGAGTTTCTAATTAATTTTATATGAAAACTAGTAACTTGATAGTCACTTCTTTGTCTTTCTCCAGCTATCTGCAAAATCTCGACTTTCTCAGTAAGGTAACCTCAGCTTAAATTTGCAGTCATTTGTGCCATGGTAGGTTACTTTGAAACTTGCAGACATGTTTATTTACTATAACACTGATGTTAGATATTCAAAAAGCCAAAATACTAGTCTCTAGTCAAGAATATTTGAAAATATAGACTACATAATTGTTTAGAAGTACACATTTCAATATTTAACCGCATTTGCTTCTGTATGACACGTGCCCTCATGAAATACTGTGTGTATATTTACATTTATATATCTAATAAGGGTGCTGAACTGTAATTATAGGGCTTCTTATAGAAAATTGTAGAAAACACTGAAATTACTGAAATTTCAAAGAATATATTTCCTGCTAATTCTTCCATGCCTTTATTTCTCTTAAATGTGGTTGGGTTAAGTTGCTTAAACTTTGGCTCACAGATTTTTTTTCTCAATTATTTTTTGTCTTTTTGTTGTTGTTGTTGTTGTTGCTATTTCTTGGGCCGCTCCCACGGCATATGGAGGTTCCCAGGCTAGGGGTTGAATCGGAGCTGTAGCCACCAGCCTATGCCAGAGCCACAGCAACTCGGGATCCGAGCCACGTCTGCAACCTACACCACAGCTCACGGCAACGCCGGATCGTTAACCCACTGAGCAAGGGCAGGGACCGAACCCGCAACCTCATGGTTCCTGGTCGGATTCGTTAACCACTGCGCCACGACGGGAACTCCTCAAAATTCTTTCTTCATAATTTAAGCACAATTGAAAAATCAGAGCAATAAAATCCAACAGATACACCTTATCATTAATCATGCTTTACCTCAGAGTTCCTATTATGGTGCAGCCGAAACAAATCCGACTAGAAACCATGAGGCTGTGGGTTCAATCCCTGGACTTGCTCAGTGGGTTAAAGATCCTGCATTGCTGTGGCTGTGGTGTAGGCCAGCAGCCACAGCTCTGATTAGACCCCTAGCCTGGGAACCTCCATGTGCCATGATCGTGGCCCTGAAAAGACAATAATAATGATAATAATAATGCTTTATCTTCTTAGGGACACTGGTTACCTTGGCTAGATATTCCAAAATGTTCAAATTTCACATTTTGGAAACACTTTTTTATCTAATGTCTTTTTTATGTCTGACATAACTTTTATGACACTTATCCTTTGACATTCTGCAAGTGAATTAATTACTCCTTGAGTTGGTCCAGCAAGGGGAGAGGCATATACTGAAGTGTGAGCTTTCGGCATGGCACACACAAGCCGTTCCTGAAACCACAGCACAAGAAAACATCCCCACATTGCATTGCTGCTGACTCAACTCCCAGTGTCTTAAAATTCTAGGTCTTAATAGTACAGGGGTGGATTCTATGCTATGTAGTGTTGACTCTGTAACTGCACTTTCTGAAAACATAGAGGTTACTGTTAATAGCAAAACAAACTGGGCCATGGGTTACTGTCTATCTTAGGAAAGCATTTTCAGAAAATGGTTTAAAAAGCCATGTTTATTGTTACACAAATTACATTTTATTAAGAATCACAAATGATTGTATTTGTGTGTTTTTTTTTATAATAAAATCTAGCCAGAAAGCAAATGATTTCATTACTGTCTACAATAGCACAGATCAGTTTAGGAAGGGGAAGCATTTGTTAAGGCTTTAAGCATTCTTTGAAGGCTGCCCAGAAAACAGATTTTATGTGAAGTAGTACTGTGTGGCTTCCCTCATACCCAGCTCATTGTGTTAATGACTGGTTTTGTCAGCTTTGTAGCTCATGTGATTTTTCCCTTGATTCCCCCCCCCCCCCCGTTTTCTCTCACTGATATGTAAGCAACTTAAAGATTGGAATCCTATCATTTAACTCTTCGGTACAGTTCGCTTTCCCTATCCATGGGATCAGCATTCATGGATTCAACCAACTGCGATTTGGAAAGCACTCCAAAAAAAGAAAAGGAAAGAAAAATTCTAGGAAGTTCCAAAAAGCAAAACTTGAATTCTCTATGGAGACAGCTCTTTACAGTAGCATTTACATTGTACTTACAACTATTTACATTGTATTAGGTATTATAAGTGATCCAGAAATGACTTAAAGTATGTGGGAGGAGAGAAATAGATGAGGTGGATTGAGAGGTACAGATTTCCTGTTTCAAAATACATGAATCATGGGTATGAAATGTACAATGTGGAGAATATAGTCAGTAATTATGTAATATCTTTGGTGACAGATGGTAACTAGACTTACCATGGTGATCATTTTGAAATATATAGAAACAGCAATTCACTTTATTGTGTACCAGGAACTAACATAGCATTGGAGGTCAATTATACTTCAAAAACAAACAAACTCATAGAAAAAGAGATCAGTTTTGTGATTACCAGAGGGAGGTAAGGCAGGAGGGAGAATTAGATGATGGTAGTCAAAAAATACAAACTTCCAGTTAGAAGATAAATCAGTACTAGGCATATACTGTCCAGCATGATAAGGATAATTCACACCGATTTGTTTTACATGAAAGTTGTTAAGAGAGTAAATCCTGAGTTCTCATCACAAAGAAACATTTTTTTCTGTTTATTTTTGTATCTGTATGAAATGACAGATGATCACTAAATTTACTGTGGAAATCATTTCATGATGTATGTAAATCAAATCATTATGCCGTAAATCTTAAACGTATATAATGCTATATGTCAATTATATTTCAATAAAACAGGAAGACAAAAATTAATGTATATGGGAGGATGTGCATAGGTTATATGCAAATACGATGTCATTTTATGTAAAGGACTTGCACATCAGGTATTTGGGGATCCATGGGGGAAGGGAGGTCCTAGAACTAATCCCCTACAGATACCAAGTTAGGACTCTCCTTCCACCATGGAAAGGAGATTTGAATGAGGTAGATACAATAAACATTAATGCCATTGAGAGTATGATGCTTCATCAACAAGATGGAACTTATCCAGAGAAGAATACATGAGTTCACTCTCTCTACTCCTTTCCAATCTTCCAATCTTAGGAATTATAAAAATTAAGTAACTTAATGCTGTGGGATAAGTTTGAGCCTGAGAGATGGATATTCTACCCTTAGTTCTGCCATGATCTAGCTATGTGACCTTATTTTGCTTTGTAACATGAGGATGTTGGACCAGTTGATTTTTAAATTACCTTCTAGTTCTAAGGTTAATTCTTTTCTAATGAAGGGCACTAGAATTTCCTCACAGCCATTCCCTATGCCAGGTAAAAGAGAGCTTAAAACCCTGGAATGTAGGACTCGATTTCATTCCAAGCTGAAATCTTGTGATCTTATCCGCAAAATGGACTACAATTTTAGTACCTATAGTTCAATGATATAAAAAGATGTTATTAAATCTGAAAGTGTGTGTTTGTTACTTTTGTTGTTGTTAAGGCAGTGGTGTGCTTCATTTTTAGCAATGTGGCATGAATTTACTTTTTCCTTTTCATTTTTTACCATTTGTCAATAATAAATTGCTAAATTAGCTAATAGTTTTGAACAAGAGTCTTAATCAGTACATCTATGTGCTCAAGCCACATGCATTTTTATTCTAATGCTTGTGTGCCCTTCGGTGTTGTCCTGTTCGTGAACGGACCAACCAATGCCTTGCCACGTTAGATAGACTAACCCCCAGCAAATAGACCACCAATACTCAACCCTGCTGTTTTATAATTCTCTGAGTCATCTATTTTCCTCTTATTTTTTTTTTTTTAGGATATCCTTGAAGATTAACCAGAGAACTTTTCACATACTTCTAAAGGTAGGAAATAGAAGCCCCCTTTTTTTGGTTATAAAATATGTTGTATTTGTTTTAGCTATGTTTGAATAATTTACGTCCCGTGTTAGATATAGATAGAATTGATGCTGCTTATTCTGAAAAACTGAAAAATGCATTATGTCTGCCTACTTGCTAAACTCGAAGTCATCCAACACATAGTGTTTAATCATCAGTTTGATTTTTCTTCCATACTATTACTACTATAGTTTCTTGTGTCTTTTACAGTTTATGTTTTACTGCGGACAGAATTTATTCATTATTTTACATTTTTGTATTATCGTCTTCATAATTCTAGGGTAGTTTGACGTGACTCTTGCAGGAAGGGAGACCCCTTCCAGGGCCCAAGAATGGGCTCTTGTCCAACACTTGGAAATGAACTGTGAGAGGAGACACACATGCTGACAAAGCAAAAGACTTTATCGAGTAGGGGTATCAGGGCGGAGAGCAGCCAGGTAAGGGAATCCAGGAGAACTGCTCTGCCAGGTGGCTCACAGTCTCGGGTTTTATGGGAATGGAGTTAGTTTCTGAGTTGTCTCTGGCCAGTCATCTTGACCAGCCCATGCTTGGTGTGTGGCTCAGGGCCCTTCTTGGGGGCGTATGCACCTCTCAGCCAAGATGGATTCCAGCACCAAGGATCCTGGGAGGTTGGCTGTCTTGTCTCTCCTATTGGACCTTCCCTGGTTAGTCTTCAGGGCAGCACAGTATTCCTTATCAGGGATTCCTGTTATGAGACAACTCAATGGAGGGGCTATTGTTGTGCCTGGCCAAGGTGGACAGTTTCAGTCAGTAGTTCCCCAACGTTAGCATATATACTTTCTATACATCAAGTAGACAATTTCATAGTATATACATATATTGAATATTCATATATTCAAATATTGTTAGAAACTGAGATTTTCTGATACACTATAATTTCATATTTTTCTTGCTGTTTTAAAACTGTAATTTTTAAAGAAACAACCCAAGTAATAATAAGTATAATTAGCTATCAGCGATTTAGTAAAATGTGTTAATTTGGAAAAATTTACTTCAGTATTAGCTTTACTTAATAAGAGTGCTAGAAAATGTGGCCCTTTTCTTGGCTAGGATGTATGTGAGGATAAATTTAGAATTTCTAGTCTAGTAAATACTTCTCTGATAATAGCTTAATTGTAGCTATTTCAAACCAAATTGTTTAATTGTAGTGAATCATATGCAAATTGTTCAGATGTAGGTCAACCTCCCACTCCCACATTCTAGCACTTCTTTTCTGATTCAAGACAAACTACTCAGTGCCTAACAGAAGGAGAATGGTGCAGATTAGAGACATTAGATAAAAACAGAACAACAATAACGCAAAAACCAGTGGGCTAGGAGTCACAAAAAAGGCAAGGCAAGTTGCGTTTATCTTAACCTTAGCTGAGGACCTCTTATGCTGGTTGTGTGTTTGTACACAATGATCTGCTCACTGCTCATGAGATTTGCGGTTGGCCAATTATGGTGCTTCTAGGATGCTAGGTTTCCTCATCTGTATTCATTTTTGATGAGCTGGTTGAGTGAGGAGTGGCCCTTCAGATAGCAAAGAATGTCTTGTGTATATGGGGAAGTGATGGGGGTGGGGCCAATTGAAATATACCGCCATTGTAGAAAGTCTGGAAATCCTTTCTTTTTCTAGCTGCTACATTCTGCTTCTACTTTATAGTTGCCTTTGTGATGGGCTATTGTATCACTTTCTGATGAGCAGCTGAGATTTTATGATTCTATTTAATCTTTATATGTTGTCTACTATACTTTGAAAGAAAAATTTTAATTTGCAGTTTGTAAAGCATCAAAAACATGATAATAACAGATTTGCGAGTTTGTTATATTTGCTGTCCTTTATCTTTGGTGATTATCACTGATGTTTTTAGTATATTGACAGAAAATAGTGTATTGACAGAAAATAATTGCTGATTATTGATGAAAAATTATTTTGGCCATAATCATAATAAAATTAGAATTCTGTCTTACTAGAAACATGATTTCTAAAATTATCATTCCTCACTGGAATTTAAAAATTTGAATTTATATTTTCATATAATTTATAATATTAAAATTTTCTAAAATTTGAGTTAAACTTTTCATTCTTAAAAAGTTATTGTAGAATTATTAAGTTAAATTACTGACTTACAGAGTTCTCATCGTGGTACAGTGGAAACGAATCCAACTAGGAACCATGAGGTTTGATCCCTGGCTTTGCTCAGTGGGTTAAGGATCTGGTGTTGCCTTGAGCTGTGGTGTAGGTCAGATGTGGCTTGGATCTGCCATTGCTGTGACTGGCATAGGCTGGCAGCTATAGCTCCAATTCGACCCCTAGCCTGGGAACCTCCATATTCTGTGGGTACAGCCCTCAAAAAGACAAACAAAACCAGAAAAAAAAAATTACTGACTTAAAAAGTGTCAATAATTTTTCTAGTTCTTAGAGTGGGGGAAATAGATGATGTTTACTTTGTATTTTTTTCAATATAAATACTTTTGCTGTTTAAATTATTTAAAATTTTTTAAATAAAAAATAATACTAAATAGAAAGTGATATTTTCCTCAAAGTTAACTACTTCTAAAATTTTGGTGTTTATTCTTCCTAATTCCTTTTTTATATGCATAAATATCAATATCAATCTGTGCACATAATGCTTTTATGTCATATCCATGATTCTGTTTTTTAAAATTGTAATTATGAACATTTTTCTAAGGCAATATGTTATCTATTTAATTTTGCATATTAGACAACTTTTTTGATGGACCATGATTTATTTATTAATCCCTCTAAACTTTTTTTAAAAATAGAACTTTAAAATAGAATGAAAGCAGGCCTTTCTTAATTACATTTTTGGCAGGGATACAAAAGAAAAATTCTCATTTGTACATTGAATTAGGAAATTAAGGAGTAAAGAAAGTGTTACAGTAAAGAGGCCTAAAACATATTAGGTGGGTGCATATTAATGGTTGGGGAAAGAAAAGCTAATAATACAGATGTTCATGAAACTGTTTTACGTATATAAAACTGGAAGTCTGATTTTTTCCCAAGGGTCACAGCAAATGACACCCCCTCCCGTTAGCTTTCAAAGAGATATTTCCCTTCATCTTCATTCTCACCAGTTGTCTTATATCTTCATACCACTTTGGAGAAAAATATATCTCTTTACATTATGTCACATATAAAAATTCATCTTGCATTTATCTTTTTTCCCTTGTGAGGCTGTTAACCCTCAGAGGGTTGTTACTGTGTGTTACTCCTCCTCGAACCTAGTAGGTGCTGAAAAAATGGTCATTCAGTTAACTTGGATTGACGTGTGAAAAGGGGGAGAAATCAGGTGGAAATATTTAATCTTACCAAAATTTCATCAAGTACCTCTATCTCCCTATTATCTCTGGAGTAAAGTAGTAATTAATTCTTTTGATAAATGGGATACAAAGGATATAAACACATGATTTTTTATTACAATGAAAGTAATCTAAATTGAATTTTAATGATTCTTATTGGTATTCAAACTTAAAATCATACCTATAGGTTAATTATTTCAGAAAAATACTTATATTTATGAATATATATATATATATGGTACTGAACTTATACATTACCTGATATGAATATAAAAACACTTTGTCAGCCTTATTCCATTGTACACTTGTAAGACATTATTATTTTTGGTAAGACACTAACAAAATTGGCTCTGTAGATTAAAATATGGATGATTATTTATAAAATAGAAGTAATATATAAAAAAGAAGCAGTTCTTTGTATGAATTCTGTTAGAAGAAAGGGAGTATTGTTTTTAGTACTTTTATATAATGCAAGTTGCCACTTAAATAAATCTTTGACATTATCTCAATCAGCACAAGTAGAGTTATTAATAGTTTGAATTATGCCTGAAAGGATCTCGAATTTCATATTAGTATGAATTCAATGGCAGTATAAATTTGAAATCTCTGAGCAGATGTACCAATTTATTTTTTTTAACAGAAAGATGAAGAATTTGTGGGTGTAAAAGTCTCTTATGAAACTGAATGTAGTGCCTAGTGCATAATAGTTTTTCTCTTCTTCTGGCTTGCAGAAGTCACTATCCCCAAACTCTAATTTCACATACATTGTTCTGGGGAAATCAGGAAGGAGGAAAGGATCTTAGTCAGTCTTCTAAATAAATTTTTCAGCTTGTTGCAGACCTTTGCTTGACCAGAGCTTGAACCTTGATATTTCAAAGGCATACTATTGTGCTGTCTTTGTTCTCAAAGCTTTCCCCATCACTGTTATCTATTCAGCCAGAGTTGCAAATGCAAGTATTTTCAAGGCCCATGAATATAATAGAACTGGGTGTAACATACAGTAGAGAGTGGTGTGGACTGAGAAACAGATGATCACAAGCTCAACTCACAGGCCTGCTTCTACTCTTTCTTGTCAAATTTTCTGCCCAACAGGATATTCCAGTAGCCATAAATACTAAAGGTAAGGAGAACTGAATACTGAAATCTTTATGTGAAATCTCACGGTTTTTGAATGTGGGCTCAAATTTTAATTGCTGAAATAAAGGGGAAAAAAAGAAAACCATGTAAAGGAATCATGAATCATGGCATGCCTTAGTTAGGCAGTTTGCTATCTTTGCACAGATACTCTGTAAATAACTTGTTCAATCAATAGTGCCTCATAGCTCCCTATAAGATACAGGGAAATTAAAGAACACTCTAATCCTTGTTCTCTCATATCTATTGGGAATTCATGTAACACTTTAGGGAGGGTCATAGCCATTAGCAACAAATATGGAGACCTACCAGATAAGCCTTTTCAATCTATCTTTGGATTCTAGAATAGGAAAAACAAAAGTGAACCAAGTAAGCTAAAAAGATGTTGTTATATGTTATGATATACAAAAGAATGGTGCTTAAGAGATACCACTTTTTGAACACATTTTAATGTGATTCACAATTCACCTTATGCTACTAATTTATTACCATCTTTTCTTTTATTCAAGCCTTCTGCAAATCTTTCATTTTTTATTAATTTGAAAAGAAAATAGCGACTAAAGTTAATGATCAAATGGAAGTCAAAGCCAGAGGGAAAATAGAAATCAAACATGAAAATCTCATCACGTAAACATTAATGCATAAATATAGGTCCAATGGACCCTGGTTCATTTACATTTTGACCTTTAATATTTACTTTCCTTTTGAGATTTCTCATGCTCTCCTTCTGGAAAAATTCACCCTTCCTTCTTTTATTTCAGTCCTTTATTATATGATCACATATTTCACTGAATTTACTGGCACCCAATTATTTACTCACATGTCTCTCTTCCCAAGCAGAATTGAGAATTTCAAGGCCAGAAACAATACCATTACAGCTTTTTAAAAACAATCATAAATTTACAGAAAATTTGCAAATACAGCACGGAGAACTTTTTCCACTCAACTATGTGAAAGTAAATTGCTAACCTAATACCCCATTACCCCTCCCGTTCATGTGTCGGAGCCCTAACCCTCAGTATAATGGTATTTGGAGTAGAGGCTTTGGGAGCGAAGTAAGTGTAGATGAGGTAATGAGCATGGGGCTCTCATAATGGGATCAGTGCCCTTATAAGAAGAGACAGATGCCAGAGAATTTGCTTCCTTCCTCTCTCTCCCTTTCTCTTTCACTCCCATGTGAGAGCAAAAGCAAGGAAGAAAATTCTCAATGAGAAATGGCATTGGTTAGCCCCTTGATCTTGGACTTGCCAGCTTCCAAATCTGAGAAATAAATTGCTGTTGCTTGAGCCACCCAGTCTATGATATTTTGTTAAGGCAGTCAGAGCTGACTAATACATCAGAAAATTAACACTGATACATTACTACTATCTAATCTTCAGATCCCATTCAAGTTTCAAATAAAATTGTCCAGCTAAATTCCAACTACTGTCCTTTAGAGTATAAGAATTTGTTTCCAAATGATGTGCTTCATTTGGCAATTTCATTGTATTAGTCTCCATGAGTGTACAATAGTTCCACAGTTTCCTTGGCATTCATGACTTTGATACATTTGAAGATTACATTCCAGTTATTTTGTAGCACAGCCTTTAATTTGGATTTGTCTGATGCAGGGGCCATATTTTATACAAATTTGGATCCTATCATCTAGGACAGTGGCATATAGCTGAATTTCTATAAACTGTAGTTGAGCAATGAATTAGTGATTGAAAACCTCTGCTGGGAGCCTGACTCTGAATCACTTGTATACTAATAGCAACAATTTCAAAACTTTAAAGAGAAAAATGTAAAGCATGTCCAAAATATGAAAAAAAAAGCAAACTTGTGTGTCTTCTAGTAGTGATATTGAGATCTGTTCTGTAATTCATTTAGTGAGCATGCATACACTGGCTATTGTACATGTTAATACCTTTTTCTTTAGAGCAATGCTTCTCAAAGCATGGTCTGTGGACTGCTTCCAGTTCATACACTGTTTCTGGTTGATGATGACATAAGTAGAAAAATTGGGGATAAGCATTCAGAAAACTTTTTTAGCATTTTGACAAAATGATTTTATTTCTGCTAAATAATAATTTTAAAGGAATATATCAGATATATCTTATCTGCTTTTTTCTTTTTTATTCCATTTATATATTAATAAATTTGCTTTATAATTTCCATAGTATTGATCCACAATGGATTAGAAACTAAAAATGGATTATTTACCACAGCTTGTGGTTATTCCCATCAGAATAAAGTGGGTTAAAAGTGAGCTAAAACATGGTGAGATTTGACTTTGTACCTGATGATTGGGTAAACCCTTTTTAGTTTCTAAATTAGAGACATGGATGATTCAACTATTTAAAAAGTGTAAGAGTAAGTACGTGTGTGTGTGTGTGCGTGCATTATGTGTGTGCAAGTGTGCACTTGTATATATGCTTGTGTGTGTTGAACGGGTGTCAAAAGACAGTAAAAACCTCATGATTCTAATACCAGGTAATAGCAAATTCTCCCACATCTGATTGTATAGCATCCTAAAACGTTGATTCCAGTAGTATTGCTCTTCATAGAACATTCCCATGTTCTCCCTTTCCTTTTGGAAAACATTCCTTCCCTTGACCACCAGACTTAGAATCCCCATTGCTGGCAAAACACTAATAAGCTCCTTTGACCAAGAGTAGTGCTGCTGTTACCACTTCTAGGTGACAAAGCTTATGCAAAGCTCTTCAAATATTTAAATGGAAAGAGAAGAGATGTAGTTAGAAAAGAGGGAAATGATGAGAGAAAGATGAGAGTGAGCATAAAAATATAACGATGGGGGCCAAAGAACCTAAAAGGAAGGATATTATGATTGTACTAAGTGTAACTTCTACCAGCAGCCTTCAAGAACAGTGAAATTCAGTTCAGTTCAAAACATATTTAAGAACTGTCATGGATCAGACACTGGATTCAGGAAATGAAGAGATGAATAAGACATAAAGACTTGACCTAAATGACTTTAGTGTTTGGAGTCAGACAGATAAGCCAACACGACTTCAATGGAGTGATTGAGACATTCATTGGGGGTATTGGCAGGTGCAGAAGAGATTGTCCAGGTTCCTAGGTTTCCCTTAGAGATGATGCCTATGAGTGTTCTGATAAAAACTAAACTAAATTGAACAAAAGTATACAGGATGAGGAAGAAGCAGATCTTGATAGTCAGCACTCAGTCTAGGAGTGCACGGGAGACAGAGCAGACGTGGTGGTACTAATGAGGAGGCCATTTCACTCATCTTTGTTTGTTTGTTTGTTTTCCATTTCACCAGTCTTGAGGAGAAAAGACAAAAGTCCAAAATGTGTCAATGAAGGAAGGGATGAAGAACAGGGGAGGGGCAGGTACACAGATTCAGGAGTCACTTGAGAAACAGAATCACTGGAATGACGCACTTATTTAAGGGATAGTGGAGAGGGAGGGGTAGAACACAATGTGAAGGAAAAGGATGAACGCTTGGACAACTCCTGTATTTATGACTTGAGTTTCTGTGCATGATGATATCTGAAATCGAGCTAAGGGGTAAGGGAGAACAAATAAGCATTGAAAAAGGGAGAGACATGAAAAGGAATCCAGTTTTAGACATTAAATCGAGCTGCCTATTGAGGAAGAGAGAAGGTCAAAACTGGAGAAATATATGTATATATTTTTGTAGGTATATACATATGTGTGTATATACACACAATATTACAGGTATGCATATATAGCAAGGGTTTTATATGTCAATTCTGTCTGACAGAGTCATGTAAAACTTTGCTTTCCTATTAATTTATTGCTATTAAATTAACTTATTGCTTGAATGTATCATTTGAAACTCTAATAATTCATTCCATATTTCAAAACATACCATAGAGAAATATGCTGTAGTCTAAAACTGGTTCCAGACTTATGGAAACATCATGTGTCTCTACGACCAACACCAAGAGGAAAACTGTGCCAATGACATGCCTAAACCTGTTTTGGTTTCAATTACCTGGATTATTGAGGCAGAAACAAGCTTTGTGTCTAATTGACCCTTTTAATTACCTTCCTTCTCTGCTTTGCCTCACATGTGGGTGTATTTCCATGTTGTACTATTATTAGAAAGGAAAAGTCACTTGCTTTTTAGGTGGATCCCTAAAAAAAAAAAAAAAAAATTAAAATATACTTTACAGTTCAGAGAATTAACATTTTATAAGCCTCTGTATTTAGAGAGTAATGTACTGAGCAAAGGGAAATCAGTTGACCAGTTGTCACCTCATTGTCCTCATGTTACTTCTTACTCTTTTTTTTACAGCAAACCTCATTGACTGAGTTCCATCCGTAGTGACCTTTGAATGCCTCCCAATTTAAGATTTCCAAAGACCAGAGAGATTCATGAATTCTCCATATGTTTGAGTCAGTGTTATAAAGGTTAGGTCTCTAGTCAACTCATGAATCTGCGGTGAAACTCAAAATGGATTAGGCAATGGCAAGAGAATGCTTACCTTTCATCCTCTAAACCACACGTTCAGCTTTTCCATATAGCAGTCCAGAACCTAAGGATTTTAATTACATGGAGACATTAACAGCATAGTCGTCATTATATCCCTCGTATTTTACTCATCCTACCTACTCAGTCCAATTAACGGAAAAGCCAGCATGGTAAAGTTTTGTGTAGATAAATTATGATTCTTTCAAATTATCTTTTATGAAAGAAGTAGGCAAAATGTATGTAATGCCACTCCATTTCCTCTGGACATATTTGAGTCTGGAATGAGTGTTAAGTTTTTAGTAATCAATTTCATGTTTCTATCTAAAAATATATAGAATCCAAATATAAATTTAAGCTGACTTATCAATTTAGAAATATTTAACAGCCCAAATCCACAAAGCATGCAGGTAGTCTCTCATTTATTTTCTTCTGTTCAAGTGTTCATTCGTTTGTGGATTTCATCAACGAGTATTGAGCCTATACCCTGGACTAGGCACTGTATTAGGCTGTGCAGACTTGTGGCCCTAAGTCAGATTGTCTGTTCCTCAGAGGGATGCACACATCTCAGAGCATGGAAGGCAGGCTTTTAACCCTAATCTGGGTCAAAATGTTCACGTATGGCTTCCCTGAGGAGGGGGTGTGAGGGAGAGATTTGAAGAGTCAGGCAGACTGACAAGATGGATAAAGGAGTTCTAGCTACCTTAGACAGGATTGATGGCAAGAAAAAAACACCTGAGGCATAAACAATGTGATGTTTGTAACACAGAGGGTAGGTGGGGGAGGGCCAAGACAACTAGGCATGTGCCAAATTACAAGAGCTTTGAATGCCATGCTAATGACTTTGGATTAAATTTTGAAGATTGGAGTTCCCGTTGTGGCACAGTGGTTAACGAATCTGACTAGGAACCATGAGGTTGAGGGTTCGATCCCTGCCCTTGCTCAGTGGGTTAAGGATCTGGCATTGCCTGAGCTGTGGTGTAGGTTGCAGACGTGGCTTGGATCCCGCGTTGCTGTGGCTCTGGCGTAGGCCGGTGACTATAGCTCCGATTGGACCTCTAGCCTGGGAACCTCTATATGCCACGGGAGCGGCCCAAGAAACAGCAAAAAGACACACACACACACACACAAAATTTGAAGATGGTGAATAACAAATGAATAAATATAAGAATAGTCATGAATTGACCTGATTTACTTTTTAGAACAATCTCTGGAAGTTTTTGTAGCTGTGAAAGCTAAATACATTGATCAAGCAAGGGAAGACAATAAAGAGGAGGGTGATCAATGACAATAACTAGAAGAGCGAAAAGAAGATAGAGCTGTGCAGGGTCTCCAAGAGCTATTTTAGATATCAAATTACTGTAGGTGTGGCCCTTAAAAAAATCACATTGATAAAACTTCACCATTCATGTGTGGGAGGTTAACATGAGCTGGAGATCTTGGATGACTCAAAGTTTGTAAGAAAGGTTGGATAGATAGGGTGCCACTGACCACAAGGAACAGGTTTGAGGAAACAATTAGTTCCATATAAATATGTTGAGAGACTGATGTGTTTGAGGTGCAATCGGTTAGTTATGTAGATGGACTTTTGAATATATAAATCGGGCCCTTAAGAGAGAAACTTAACCTAGAGGTGGACTGGAGATAGTGGTTTGGGTATAATAAGCATAAAGATGTAGGTGAAGTAGTCCAGCCATGTATCTATGACAGGAAGTGACCCAAGCTTTACACCATGGTAAACCAGAAGCATATATGAGATTATAAGTGCAGGACTGATATAGCAAATTCTCATCCAAAATCATAATGTCTCTGAATATCAATGTGCAATGACTTCTTTTGAAACATGTCTCATTTTGAAAAACAAGTATCCAAATTCTAGGAAAAATATTTGCAAAATAAAAGAGGGGCACCCAAATATTGAAATATGTTTCATTTCTGTAAATCTTATTTTTAAATAATCTACTTTATGTTTTAATTCAAAAATGGCTAAAACATCCTATTCATATATGAGCACGAAAACATGATCAAAGATTACTTAGTACTCAGGATCCCACTTTTTCCTACCAGATTTTTTTTTTTTTTCATTTTGTAGCGTCCAACTCACTTAAAGAAAACCTTCTCAGAGGGTGGTTTTTCAATGATCTAACTCACTTAGCCACGGCAATAATTTTCCTACATTAGCTCATCAGAAAGAATGCCAGTGACATAAAAATAAATGCGAGTAAAAATAAATTAAATATTTGACTTTAATAACATATTGCTTAACTTCTATTTTGTTTAATGTCACCTTCATATGAATTAGCATAAACTAAAAGAACGATTTCATTTTCTACACTGTAAAACAAAGTTACAAAAGGTTAAATGAACACAGAGAAATTTTTTTGCTTCGAGAATTAAATAGGCTCTATTCAGCTTTAAATCCTGTAAAATATATTTTAAAATAACATTTTAGGTTAATATTTGACTTTTAATTATTCCTGTACATGTTAGTGAGATCTCTGTGGGATCAATATTTGTAAAAGAATATGAGGTTGAATGCCATAAAGATGAATCAATTCCATAGTTTTAACTAGGATTCATTATTACTCAGATTTTGCTATATTTCATTATCACCATTAAGACATTGTTCGAGCAAATCAGTTAACTTTTATCAAAACCAGATATAAAATAGAATTACCTAATTTGATAATAGCTTTTTTCTAATTTATATTGCCAGAAAATTTATATCATTTTCATCATATTATCATAATTTCCATCTTAAAATATATATGTATTGGGCCACAGATAGAGCCTCTATCTTTTATAACGGTCATTTGTATTCACACTAAAAACAGTTTTTTTAGGAATTTGCTTCACAATTAAAAATAATATGTTATCATTTGAGATAACCTGAAAATCAGTCACTACTCATGAACACATGGGCAGGGTTGATCCTTTGTTAACCCAAATTCTTACCTCTTGTTTACATTCCTACTTCATCTTCGTTCTCTCTTTGGTAAAATATTTTCTTGACCAGACCGAGCCACATATAGCTCTGACCTGTGTGTAGCCAAGAAATATCTAGAGAATTTGGAATGTTTCCAAGAAGGAGCTTTTTAAAAAAACTCTCTAAAGAGGGGATTAAAAAAGCAAAACCAAAGCAAAACAAAACTCCCTTCCTAGCTTCTAAAATATCATGTTGTTGTTTGTAAGAGTATGACTTTAAGGGCTGCAAGAGCACAGGGCATGGGTGAAGGGAAAGTGGGACAACATGGCTATTTGAAAGACTGTTGAAAAATTATGTCACCCAAGACTGGTATTTTTATGAGTTTCTTGATGTAATACATAATTAAAATAAATGTTTGCTTATTTTATTATTGCTCCAATCTACTTTGAGCAAGAGCCTTGTATTCAGTTTTGTAGAATATACCTTTAATTTAGTATCTAAAAATAAATCACTCCTTAAGTTTAACTATTCATACACTTTTCCAACATTAGAACTTAATGTCCAAAAAAATAGATTATATTTTTAGCATCCATAACCCATTATAATATAAAAATGTTTTGTTATCTTTGGTTTAAAATAAGGAAATCTTGTATTCACAGAGGTAAAAAAAAATTAAGAGCACTTTTGACAAGAAATTGCATTAAGGAAAAGAACTGTTCTCCTTGTAGCAATCAGACCTTTTATCTTATAGCCAAGTTAATCAAATCTTGAGACTTTCAAAGGAAGCATATTTGAAATGTTTATCACTTCTTAAAAAAAATATTATTGGGGTATTGATGACTTACAATATACATATATATCCATTCTTTTTCAGATTCTTTCCTCATATAGACTGTCATGGAATATTGAATAGATTTCCCTGAGCTATACCGTAGGTCCTTATGATTGATCAGTTTTGTATATAGCAGTATGTATATGCCAATCCCAACCTCCCAGTCCATCCCTCCCCAAAACATTCCCCCCCCTGAAATATTTATGTTATCATTTACTAACTTACACACACATCTTTCTTCTTTGACACTTTCATTCTGTTTAACTTGATCTAACTCATTCTTTTCCAGATCTGTGGCTAGTTTCTCCTTACTCCTCTGAGATTCCCATTATTTTAATTAAAAGTATCCTTCATCCTTTTCCCCTGATATTTTTCTTCCCTCTATATCTTGCAAAAATTGGCCCCATCACCTTCTCTAACCTTGAGAGTCATCTTCCTACCTTCCATATGCTCTCCCCACCCCTCGTGCCCCCTATTCTTGCCTCAGTGTTCCCTGGTCAGGACCCCGTGCGGCATGTCCATGCTCTCCTATGGAACCCTCACTCTATGAATAAGCATCAAGCAGAGCAATGCATTTCATTATTGATTATCAAACTCTCCCTAATACTTTATAAACTGAATTATTTTTGTATTATCAGACCTATACTAGATATGTTCTAGATAGTCAGTAGTTCATTGCATGAATGAATAATTCCATCATTCAGAAAAAAAGTTATTTGTACTTTTAAACTAGTTCCTTCAGCTATTTTTTAGTTTTCATGCTATTATTATTGTTATTATTATTTTTGCCTTTTAGGGCCACACCTGTAGCATATGGAGGTTCCCAGGCTAAGGGTCAATCGGAGCTACAGCTGCTGGCTTATGCCATAGCCACAGCAATGCCAGATCTGAACCACATCTGCCACCTATACCATAGCTCATGGAAATGCTGGATCCCCGACCCACTGAGGAAGGCCAGGGATTGAACCTGAGTCCTCATGGAAGCTAGTCAGATTCATTTCCGCTGCGCCACAATGGGAACACCCTCATGCAGTGTTATTTAGCTGACACCTAAACACACTCTGCCTAGTTTTATCACTGTTTTAGTATTAATTCAGTAAGTATTTTCTCATAAAAATCAAATTTCCTTGTATGTAAAAACTTTGTCATGGCTCAATATTTTATTTCATGTATGTATCTATCATTTTAAAGACATTTATCTTTTAATTTTTCTCTGGATACATTCTATAAATTAAATTATTAAAAATCCTGCAAATTTGGTGGTTTTCCATACATTTTGGGAAACCACTTACCAGAAAGGCAGTACCAATTTGCATTACCATGAGAAATTTATGAGACCTCCAAATCCACCTCTCTCTTGCCAGTACTGGAAAGTCCTATGATGTTTAATGGGAGCAGATTAGATAAGTATAAAAAATTGTAAGTTGTTCATTTAAACTAGATTTCTTTCCTTTATGCTAGTTAGTGGATAAAGTTCTTAAATGTCTAACACCATTTTCATAAAAGTCTTCTGGCTTCCAGTCTTCTCACTTATTACCTAGTAATAATAGTAATCTACTACTACCCCAATGCTAGCCTTATAGCACAGTCCTGCTCACATTGTGCAGAGAATATCAATGATTCGAAGTCACTCACAAACTGACTTCCAAACTGGTGGTCCATATTACTATCTTCTTTACAGCCCAATCCCAATTTCCTTTCTCCTCATAAAATTTCTCACCTCTCCCTTACACAGCCAATAATTTTGTCCTGCTGGTATACTCTCCAATCTTCCCCCTATAACTTTTATCCTCCAAAGCTACCAGACGAACTCCTACCTGTGGTTTAATATGCATAAATATGCCCTAACATTTATGTGAGATCCCTATCTATCAAGTATTGCACTTAGTTTTCCATTTTCTTTCAGCTTTACTAACAAGTCCCAAGACTGACATTTCAAATGATATTTGAGAACATGTTCTACTCTTGTAAGATTTAATTATAAAACAGTAGGTCTTTTTATAATCTTGTGTTTTAAAATAACCTCAGGTATACATATCTAGAATTTCCCAAAAAATGTTTGTCAAATTTTGGTTGCTGAGTCTTTGAAAAATAGCTTAAAGATATATAAATAATAAGTATTTAAACCAATTAAGATAATTTAAAATAACTTACATATGGTCGTTATGTTCTATATAAGTATACATTTAAGTTTAATTCAAAAATTATGCAAACTAACTTTTCTTAATTGTCACCAAATTGTAGTGATTAAATCCTATTTATTTTGTAGTGTTCTTGGGGTACATGTGTTTCATTTTTGATAATCTGCCTTCCATTCAGCTAAGTGCATGTTTTTTTCTCAAAGAAAAAGTAAGAACATATTAATCAAGATATGCACTCTGTTTATGAGTTAATTATTCATGGAAAAGTAGACCAATTGATTTGATAATCAGTTTTGTTGACTTATATTTAGGGCTGTAACTTCACACTCTAGAAAATAAATCAAGAATTTTTTTTTCCTTCCATCTGTTAATATCACCTGTCTCATTTTGATATATATTTATATTTACATTTGCATTTATGTGTATATTTATATCTTACTTAGCATAATAGTTGCACATAGTAATCAGGAAATTATGGTAGTCCTTTTATTAACCAATGGTAGGACCAATTTCCTATATGTAGGAAATCAACCAGTAATTTTTTTAATTGGTTAGGTCTTTAATTGTTTAAGTAATTCTCTAAAATATACTTGTTATTGCTCTAATCTAGATAGAATTTGAATTGCTTTAGTCCAGATAGAATTTGAATTTTTGAGATGCTAGTAATTCATGATCATGGACTTAAAGTACAGTTACTGCTTTAGGTGAAATTAGAATGAAAACTAGCGTAAGTAATATTCTCAGGTCATATATTGAGTTACAAGGATCTACATTCATTAATGATGTTGACTTCAATGTAATTGTCAGTTAGCTCTCTGTTGGAGAGAATTGGTGTTTTTATACTATGTAGCTTACTTCATCTAAAATAAATAGTCTTTCTGGCAAAAAAAAAATTACTTGGGCTTCCTGGTTAGGCACTTTGTTTCCAGAATCTTCAAACACCTTAGTCACACAAAGTACAATTCCAATAGTTTTCAGACCACACAAATAGTACAATGTTTAATTCTTGGTTTAACAAAATAGTGGCATTAGCACTCACAATTTTGATTCTTTACATATTGACAAGACTCATTAAGGCAAAAGATCAAAGACTCTTTTTTATATAAAGAAAAAAGAAAACCTCCATGGTAGAAAAATGAGGAAAAGCTGAGTTTGAAATTAAATCCTAAGCCTCATGGATTGGCTTTTCAACAGTTCAAACCTCAGTTTTTTGCTTTTGCTCCCATTTGAAACAAACCTAAGTGCTATGTGTTGCTAGCTTTTTTGGTTTCTTTGTTAACAGCATTTTTCTTTTTAATCAGCCTGTCTCCTGCTTTTATTATTTTCTTTGATCTCTGTTCTCTTTTAATTTTCCTCTTTCTCTACATAGCCCCCCTCTTTTTTTCTGTCACCCTTTTTCTTCATCCTCCTCTAAATCTTCATAGTTGAATCTAATGATTAGACCTTATAGCAATAGAATCCTTTTGTCTTCCTGGAATAAGCATGCACTGCATGGATAAAACTGAACCGTTCTCAGTACTTTCGTCCCACTTGCACTATTTTAATAATCTTGAAGCAATAGGTGAAATTTGAGAAAATATTCTCAACACATAAACTCCATCTCTTGTAATTCTCAGTATCAATTTGGAATATTATTTATCTATACCCTTCTCTGGCTACTTCTCTGGCTTGTGCTTTGGCTAGGTGGCACCAAACCACCAGGACTTCAGACCACACAATATACTTCATCAGCAGGTTAATTAAACTTGCCTTTTTTTTTTTTATCTTGTAGTCCAAAACAAAAGAAAATATACCTCACCAGAAATATTTTAATTTTTTACTTTCGGTTGGTAGTGTTGGCGTCAAGGTCACAAGCTTTAATCACAGAAATACCTTTCTTATAGAGGGTAGAACAAGCCAACTAACTAGAGCAGAGCAAATAAAAAATTTTTCAAGATGAACAAGGCATTCATGCAGTCAGTGTGGCAAGGAGGCTGGCACTTACTCACCTCAAAGGACAGTGTCTTTTGGCCAAAGCTACCATCCCCTTTGCTTAGATACTTGGAAATGGTAACTGAGTTCAGTGGTTACCAGACAGAACCAAACATTGCCCTTCCTAATGTGAGAAGAGTATGAAATAGAGCTCACAAACTGGAATTCATGAATATAATTATGTTGCAATATTGCTGGGAAAAAACAGATTCATTACTATACTAAATCAGTGATTTGAGAGTGTCAGCCACCAGTACATTTAATTTATTAAAGGAATGATGTAGGTATAGTCAATTCCAAGGAAATGGATGCCTTGTATTGTGGAACCTGGGCTTTCATTAAAAGGCTACGGAGCTGGACGTGGGTTAAGAAAGGGGACTGTTAGGCATTGCATCGTTAACTGTTGAGATTTTTCTCAGGGCAGATGAAACAAAGAAATACTGGTATAAAGTATACTCTCTTTGATGTTGATTTGGAAAATAAAAGTTATTTTAGAAACTTTAGTGCAGGAAAAATAGAAATAGAATTTTAAATTTACACCAAAGCAATTTAAAGTAAAACACAGACATATTTTAGATTGTGGAGTCTTCTTGATTTATTTCTGTGTTGCTGAGCTTTTCCTATGCGGTGGAGTTGTATTAAATATAAACAGTAGCCCTGTATTCCACAAAGAAAACAGACAACACACCTTTTTGGGGGGTTGTTGTGGTTGTTTGAAAATGCCTTATTTGAATTTGAAGTGAGAAAAACATCATATTTCTAGGAATAATCCTACAGTGCTAAAATGAACACATGTACAGAAATAAATTGGTTATCACAGCTCTCCTCTTTATTTTGCACGTTTGTATTACATACAGCAGAAAAACACATCCCCCTAGTTTCCCTAGACCATCCCATGACTTTGACCCTTCTAGTCTATTTCCCACAAGCTTTCAGATTTCTCAATTTCTATCTTTATGTGTTTTGAGCAGTCTTCTAAGCTGCATTTCTTTCAAAGCACTAGATGCCTCACTATTACTATTAGGGATATTAATAAAAGGTATTATCAATCTTATGCAATATTATTAATATTAATATGATGTGTGTGTAATGTCAATATGCACTATGATCCCCTCTTCAAAGATAAGGTAAATGCAAGGGTGTTAAGGTAGGCAGATTATGCACTTGAACAAAAGGGCCAGGATAGAGCTGTGTGAACAGAAGGAAGTAATAAGATCTGGAGAAATTAGAAATCGTATCTAAGAAAGCTTCTACTGAACCCCTTGTTGTTGCTTTGGTTAGTTGTGATGTCTGTGTTTTTAAAAGTACTAATTGCAAACGAATTGTACCGTTTGACTTTAGAATGCTACTTCTTTGTAAGTGAATCTACAAAAATTCTGCAAGAATTCCAATGGGAGGTTCTTTGTAAAACTGTAAGTAGCAGTTAAAGGAACAGACAAAATAATAAATAATTTTCCACAAAATGACAAGAATCTTTCAAAATGGTTAGATTTATCCAATACTCATTCATGCAGTTTAACAAGAACCGATCATCCCTGAGGTGTGTGTCATTGTTACTGACCATAGGGCTTGAAAAACTTTAATTGCTGGATTACTTAGCATAAAAGAATGAAAAGAATCAGGAGAAATAAAATTCCTTCAGAAATCCAAAATAATACTATAAAACATTTATTGCCAAGCTCCCTTATACTATTAAAACTGCCTTTTGAGGAAACAGCAAAAGCCTGAAATAGTATATAGTGTTTGGGGCTTAGTTTCTACATTTTTGAGCAAGTGTTCACTTTGGGGTTGGTAGAAATTGTTATTTGCATGTCTTCTCATGGTTTTGAAATACTGTGCTGTATATATATCTATGGAAATTCAAAAGTTTTTATATATAAGAGTTTTACCTTTTTAAAGTCAAAGGTAACAAATTTTAATTTGCACAACAAAGAAAAAAAAATTTTTTATCATATCTCATGGTTTTGAAATACTGTGCTGTATATATATCTATGGAAATTCAAAAGTTTTTATATATAAGAGTTTTACCTTTTTAAAGTCAAAGGTAACAAATTTTAACTTGCACAGCAAAGAAAAAAAATTTTTTGTCATATCTTAGAAATGATTTCCATTACTAGAGAAGCAAGAAGAAACTGCTTTATGAATTCTCAAATGGGCATAATTATAATGTTCTAGTTTTTTTACCTGCTTTGTGGAAATGTACTGCAGTTGATCAATACTTTTTAATAGCTTTCTGTATTTTAGTACAGTTTTTATCATAAAGTAAAAGATACTAAAGCAATTAACATTGCTTAGGTGAAAAGAGGATGGAATTGAATTATATCACCTATGTTATGATATAATTATGGAAATGTGTCTAAAACACCTGAAAGAAGCTTGAATAACAACAAGCTATATTACCGGGAAGTGTTATTAGGGGTTGAGGAGTGGAGAGGAGATGGAGCCTAATGGTGGTGGCAATAATAAAGAGGGTGCTTTAGGAAAGCATCGGGACTATAATGTTGACTGCGTAGAACTTTGTTAATGAAACAAGGGCAAAGGCGGAAGGCATTTTATATGAGGTGAATCTCATAAATGAAAGAATACAGTTTCCAATGCCTGTGACCTTTAATGAGATAATGAGAAGGTGATCCAGAAGTATATGGTGATGAATCACAGTAAATAAATTTAAATGAGGATGATGGAAATAGTTTATTTATGATCTTGACATCTAGTTAGAAATGTTTGGGTTCCATGTGGTTTGAAATAGAGCTCCAGAGTTGATAATATGGTGAAAGTAGTATTTAAAATGGATTAGTCTGCACTTCCCATTGTGACTCAGTGAGTTACGAATCCCATTGGTATCCATGAGGATGCGGGTTTAATCCCTGGCCTTGCTCAGTGGGTTAAGGATCCATTGTTGCTGCAGCATAGGTTGCAGATGCAGCTCAGATCTGGCATTGCTGTGGTTGTGGCGTAGGCCATCAGGGGCTGCTCCCATTTGACCCCTAGCCTGGGAACTCCCATATGCCAAAGGTGCGGCCCTAAAAAGAAGAAATAAATATAAATAAAATTGATTTCCCTGCAGACTTATGGTTGCCAAGGGGGAGGGGCCACAATGGGATGGACTGGGAGTTGGGATTAGTAGATGCAAACTATTACATTTAGAATGGATAGACAATGAAGTCCTACTGTATAGCATAAGGAACTATATTCAACCTCCTTTTGATCTTTATACCAAAATCAAAAATAACATTTTAAAAAAATGTAAAAAATAAAAATAAAAATAATAAAATGGATTAGTCTGTAATCGGTATGCAATATGTGGGTGATAGTTGAAGTGTGGAAAGAAAGGCAAGAGGCTGCCTGGAGTCATGAAAGTCCATAGGAAATAGTTGCAGTAATGCAGGTGTGGGGCGAGTGATAAGCTTTTAGCTTCAGGTGGTGCCAATTAGAATGGCATGAAAAAGGCTGCCTTAGGCACTTAATTTACAATAACACTCTATATCTATATTTTAATCTTATAACTATCCTCACATGTTTGGTCTGAAGATTGTTAGTTGAGCCCTGTGAGCAAAATATGTTTTTGTTAATGTGTTCCTTATCTCTTAAAGGCATTAGTAAAAATCCACATTGTCCTGTCTATACAAAGGAAGTACAACATAGTATCATGTCTCCACTAAGAGCATGTATTTTGAATTATTTTCCAATAATGGCAGTAGAATTTGCTGAACCAAATATATGCTCTCAATCTATCCCCATTCTGAATCACCAGGGCTTTTGAGACTGTTGGCAAGGGTTAGTGACCCAATGATGGCTTGGGACTGAAGTCTGTATCTGTAGAAGGAAGTAGGCACATAATGCATACCATCCCCCAGTCGTGTGATAAATGCCACTTACTGAGCAGCCAACCTGATTCACCGTGTGAAACACGGAGGGTAAGCTAGCTGCTGGCAAGATGGTAAACAGTTAAACCAATGGAATTCCCTTTTGAGCTCTATGTCTAAGAAAGCCTTTTTAACTTTTCACTAATTCTGTAAATTATCAGAATCTAGGTTCCAAATTAAACTAATAGCATATGCAATAAAGACATAAGTTGGAGGCTTATATGAATCTTATGAATAACAAAGAAGTATATTTTCCATTTTTAAAACAGTAATTTATACTCTGCTTTTCAATTAGAATGCCATTTAGAGGTCACTTGTGAGCTGGAGTTCAGCAATATAAGCATAAGGATTCTTTCCATAAACAGCAAAATTTTCTTTTCTGCCCACTGGAAGGATGAGGTCCATTTTGTAAATAGAGGGTAAACATTAAAAGCAGTGTTTTACTGTATCATTACTACTGGTGCTGTTTTGTTGGATTTTATTTTTATTTTAAAAATTTTTTGTTATTGAGATATAGTTGATTTGCAGTGTTTTAGGTGTAAAGTGATTTAGTTATACATGTATATCTATTCTTTTTCAGATTCATTTCCATTATAGGTTATTACAAGATACTGAATATAGTTCCCTGTACTATACACTAGGTCCTTGTTGTTTATTTTATACATAGTAGTCTATATCTGTTAACCTCAAATTCCAAATTTATCCCTCCCCTCCCTTTCCCCTTTGGTAACCATAACTTTGTTCTCTATGTCTGCAAGTCTACTTCTGTTCTGTAAAGAAGTTCGCTTGTATCATTTCTTTTTTTTTTATTTTAGATTCCACATGTAAGTGATATTGTAATTTGCCTTTCCCTGGCTTATTTCACTTAGTATGATAATCTCTTGGTCAATATATTGCTGCAAGTGGCAATATTTCATTATTTTTTATGGCTGAGTAATATCCCATTGTATATATACTACCTTTTCTTCAGCCATTTATCTGTTGCTAGACACTTAGGTTGTTTCCATTCTTGGCTATTGTAAGTAGTGCTACAATATACATTGGGGTGCATGTATCTTCCTTTGAATCATGCTTGTCTCCAGACGTATGCTCAGGAGTGGGATTGCTGGATCATATGGAAACTCTAGTTTTTTAAGGAACCTCCTGGCTGTTCTCCACAGTGGCTGTACAAATTACATTCCCACCAACAGTGTAAGAGGCCTCCTTTTTGCCACACTCTCTCCAGTATTGACTATTTGTAGACTTTTTGATGATGGTCACTTTGACCGTTGTGAGGTAACACCTCATTGCGTGTTTTGTTTTGTTTTGTCTAGGGCTGCACCCTCCACATATAGAAGTTCCCAGGCTAGGGGTCTAATTGGAGCTACAGCTGTGAGCCTACACCACAGCTCACAGCAATGCTAGATCCTTAGCCCACTGAGCAAGACCAGGGATCAAACCTGCAACCTCATGGTTCCTAGTCAAATTTGTTTCTGCTCTGACATGAAGGGAACTCCCTCATTATGGTTTTGATTTGCATTTCTCTAATGATTAGCATTATTGATCATCTTTTCATGTGCCTGTTGATCATCTGTATATTTTCTTTGGAGAAATATTTATTTAGACCTTCTGCCCATTTTTTTGATTTTTAAAATATATTGAGCTATATGAGCAATTGTCTATTTTGGAAATAAATCTCTTGTCGGTAGCATCATTTGCAAAAATGCCTTCTTTTTCTTTTTTCTTTTTTTGTCTTTTTTTTTTTAGAGCCACACTGTGGCATATGGAGGTTCCCAGGCTAGGGATCAAATTGGAGCTGTAGCTGCTGGCCTACACCAGAGCAACAGCAATGCAGGATCCAAGCCACATCTGTGATCTACACCACAGCTCACAGCAATGCTGGATCCTCAACCCGATGAGTGAGGCCAAGAATTGAACCCTGTGCCCTCCTGGATGTTAGTTGGGTTTGCTAACTGCTGAGCCATGACAGGAACTCCAAGCCACGATGGGAACACCCACCTTCTTTTTCATAGATTAATTGACCGTAAGTATGTGGGGTTAGTTATGGGATTTCTATACTGTTCTATTGAATTATTTGTCTGTCTTCATGCCAGAACCATACAATTTTGATTACTGTAGCTTTGTAGGCTAGTGTGAAGACAGGGAGTGATTCCTCCAGCTCTGTTCTTCTTTCTCAAGATTCTTTTGGCTAATCCAGGTATTTTGTGTTTCCATACAAATTAAAAAATTTTTTTTTGTTTCAGTTCTGTCAAAAATGCCATTAGTAATTTGATAAAGATTGCATTGACTCTTAGATTGCCTTGGGTTCTATGGTCATTTTAACAATATTGATTCTTCCAGCCAAAGAACATGGTATATCTTTCCAGCCGTTTGTGTCATCTTCAATTTCATTCATCAGCATCTCATAGTTTTTGGAGTAGAGTTCTTTTGATTCCTTATGTAGGTTTATTCCGAGGTTGTTTTTTTTATGTAATGTAAAATAGAATTGTTTTCTCAATTTCTCTAATATTTTATTGTTAGTGTATAGAAATATAACAGATTTCTGTATATTGTATCCTGCAATTTTACCAAATTCATAGTTTTCTGGTGACACCTTTAGAATTTTCTATGTATAGTTTCATGTCATCTGCAAACAACGAGAGTTTTACTTCTTCTTTTCCAATTCAGATTTCTTTACCTTTTTCTTCTCTTATTACTGCAGCTAGGACTTCCAAGACTATGTTAAATACAAATGGAAAGAGTGGGTATCCTTGTCTTGTTTTTTAGAGGGAATGCTTTCAGTGTTTCACCATCAAGTATGATGTTAGGTGTGGTTTTGTCATGTATGGCCTATTTTATATTGAGTTGTGTTCCCTCTATACCCACTTTCTCGATATATGATTTTAGAATTGAAACCATTCTCTATTGGCTTTCCTAAATAGCCTCTAAAATACATAAGGGTTCATTTCAGGATGGTTTTGACATATCAGTACATTGTGTCTTCAACCTGATTGATTCCAACTGTCCTGCTGTCTTTTTTTTTTTTTTTTTTCTTTGCCACACCTGCAGCATATGGAGGTTCCCAGGCTAGGGGTCAAATCAGAGCTGTAGCTGCTGGCCTACCCCACAGCCATAGCAAGGCCAGATCCTTAACCGACTGAGTGAGGACATGAATCGAACCTGCATCCTCATGGATACTAGTCAGGTTTGTTTCTGCTGTCTTAACTGCTCATTTCTTCAATCAACAAATTGACAGTTAAGCAGTTCAAATAAGTTGTTTTGATAGCTTGAGACTGCTTTCAATATGTATTTTTCCCTTGGACATTTATACAGCTTTAGACCAAATCTCTGTGTATCTTTTAGTCTATTTTTGCCCTAAAAAATGTTATTTACATAAGAGATATTCATGGATTATTATTGCTGCTATCCATAATATGATTCATGTATTACTATATATTATTTTACATCTCAGTCATGGAAGAATTCTAGAGATGAAAGTAAAGCATTGTGTGAATTTTAATTATTACTGCAAGTATTTTTTAAAACTTTTTGAACCTTGCATTTCCAACTTCTTTTTTAGAAAGTAATTAGTGGCTAATATTTGAAAATCTCTAGGAATTTGCATGGGCAATACAAGCCTTTCACATTTTAAAGGGGTAGGTAAAACTTCCCTTTCTGTTTTATACTTTTCGGAAGAAAAACTATAGTAGAGCTTTGGTATGATTTGACAGGTAGCCTAATTCCCCTGGGTTCTAAAATATCTAAGAAAACTTAGGGGAGCTGGGAGAATCAATTTAAATGATATGGAGAGTTCACTATTTAGGCAAATTTATCTATTATTTTCCCATGGATATAGTGATAACTAAAACTTACTCATCAATATGGGGATTGCTTACTTAAAGAAAAGAAAAGAAAAAAAAAGACTTTCTTGTTAACGATGAAGAGAAATTGTATGCTGTACACTAAAACTAATACAACATTGTCAGTCAACTATACCCCAATAAAATTAAATTTAAAAAATGATAAACATAAATTGTAAATAGTTTAGATGGGAACATCAACATGATAGAAGTAAAATTATTCCAGAATCATGGAGAGGGGACACATCATAAGCTTGTTATAGCATCAAAAGTAGCAAATGATGAATTAAAAAGTACATCAGCGTTTAATGTGTTTTGATATTTCTGATACTAGTTCAGGAGATGAACACTATTGAGTAGACAAGTATGAAACATAGTTAATGTATTGAATCAAAATGTAAAGACTGACAATTGATTGCATGGATTGCACCATACTAAAAGGAAAAATAAATAAAAATAAAGACTTTAAAATAGGTCTATTTTTTACAAGCCTAGCTATGCTGAATTAATACAAGTCAAGTTAGGGTAAATTCAAAACAGGGACTTGAATTTTTTACTCTAAAATATATGAGCATGAAGTTTATCTGAAAATTGCTCATGTAAATAATTTATTTCCTTAGGGAAGTTCATTAATTTTTTTTTAAAAAAGTCAGTGTGAGAAATGATATTTAAATTTCATAAGTTAGAACTTTTTGTATTACATTTCAGTTTTATTCAGAGTATAATTGAGAAAAAGAATCTTATGCCTATTTCAAGTTCCAAAAGGCACAAATATCTTCATTGTCTTATAAGCAGAGAAAAAAAATAAGAAAAAGTAATTTCTGGGAGTCCATAGCACTTCTTGTTTCTGATTAACCACTTATAATATAGTGCAGGTCTTCCAAGTAGGTTGATCATTATGGAGAAACCAGTTATATACAAATATATATATATACACACACACATATATATATTTGCTATTTGTTCATTTATTTGTTAGTATATTTTAACAATATAATTAATAATAAAATATATTTGCTCTTCACAAGATGAATATTCTCAGAGCACTATTAGTAATCAAGTTTTATTGAAAAAATTATTTTACCAGATTTATTTCATTTCCTGCTAGGTTTTTTTTTTCAAGAAATTGTACATTTTATCATAAAGAATTGTGCCCTCAGTCTATGTATAACAGGAAAAGTGAATGCAGAAAAGAGAAATAAAATGTGGGTAGTGGGTGAATGTACTGTGGAGTATGAAAATTTAGAGAAAAGATTAGGGCTATGCTTTATAAATAAGAGAAACTGTTAGTAAAAACAGAGTAGTGATCAAAACCATGTTATAGAAGTAACTATAGAATACTGGATATCCATGGGAGAGCTTATACATACCACTGGACATTTGCATATGTGGGGGGCGGGGCTTAGGGGGTGAGGAGGAAGGTATTTGCGTATTTTTTATTTTGTATCCATTTTCTATTTGGATGCAGTTACCACAGTGGTATTAAGATTTCTGGGGGAAAAAAAAAGGACAATAAAATTTTTTCACTTTTGAAAATATATTTAATACAACACATCCAAGTTCCCAAATTTATCCTAAATACATTTTGATACAATTTGTCAAACTATAATTCTTCAAGAATTGGAATCATTTGTTGACAATAATTGTGCATCTGTGGTTAATTTTCTCAGTTAGTTGAATCATAGCACTAATGAGGCCAAAGCTTGGGTCTGATCCCTGTGTGGGCCTGTAAGGTTTGCTCTTGTCTTTTTTATTTTTTTTAAATTGAAGTATAGTTAGTTTATAATGTGTTAGTTTCAAATGTACAGCAGAGTAATTTCAGATGTGTGTATTACATATGTGTTCTTTTTCAGATTCTTTTCTGTTATAGGTTTTCACAAGATACTGAGCATCTTTCCCTGTACTGTACTGTATAGGTCCTCATTATTTTTTACTTAGTCTATATATGGGGGTATGAATATACTAATCCCAAACTTCTAATTTATCTCCCTTCCCTTGATACCCCTTTGGTAACCATTAGTTTGTTGTCTATCTCTGTGAGTCTATTTCTGTTTTTAAATAAGTTCATTTATATATATATATATATATATATATATATATATATATATATATATATATATTTTTTTTTTTTGATTCCACGTGTAAGTAATGTCATATGAGGTTTGGTCTCTTCTTGAGTCACAGACAACATTTCAAACCAGGCCAACAAGCTCTTAGCCGCAAGCCATTGACCATAAGGAAACTGGGCAAGAAAAAGTAAATCCAACAGTAGGCCTGGAAAAGATCCCCAACTATACACTGTATCTGCTTGTTACTGTTTATGAGTAATGTTCATGGGGAAGAGAAGTATCAGTTATGCACTCAGTACTGCTACAAAAGGATACACAGGTAAATTTCTGTAGCCTCAAATGACACATTAGGGAATAAGTAATACTAAAAATTATGTAAAGAGACCATAGAAAATAGATCAAGGCATGACTGAAAATGGAATCTATTTTAACTTGCAAGTGAAGCAAAATCTCACAGGTTGATTTTTTTTCTTTAGTAGATCGTAGGATCCTTAAGAGATCTGATAGAAACACACCCTTTGGGTTCCCTTGAATTCTGAACCAACTGTGAAATAAGACAAAGAAAGGGGAGAGAAGGCAGGTGGCAGGTCAGAATAGCACATTTGTTGTGGATAAAAACTGGATTGGAGGACATCGCTTAGACCTGTAGATATGCAGAATTTTTCACAGTAACGTTAGAATCAGAAAAACTTGTTTGCCCATTCAAACTAGAAAAACCAGCTCTCCTTTGTGGGACAGGCCCCATTTTATTGCCCGAAGACTCTTTTTTTTTTTTCAGGAAGGTCACCCTCAAAGAAAATATGGAAGATTTATGCAAGGACATTTTTTTCTTGCAATTTATCAATCAGATCAGGTCACTGGGAAGACTGAGAGAAGGAGAGAGACAATTGTTTCATAAGGGGAAACAAACAAACAAAAAAACGGCAGGAATGGAAAAAAATTCCTGCCACCCCCTGCCTCACCTACACAAAACCTTTTTAATTGAGTAAGTGGCCAGTGTAAAATGAAAAGCAGAAAGAGTACTTTATACTGTGTGTACATTGTGGTTAAAAAAAAAATTCTTCTAAACATTCTGAGAATCAATGTAGCCCTGTGGTCTGGTGGGCTTTTCTGACCACAAATTTTCTGAGTCTCCCAAATTTCTGAGGGTGGATGGTTCATATGGCGTTTGCCATATCATGGTCATGAACATGAGCATAGAGTAATGCTGGATTGGAAAAAATATGTACCATGTTGGAAAAGTCATATTCAAAGCAAAAGTTTTGGTGAAATCATTTATTTTACTGGTTCATTATTATTAATGATAATAATAATAATAGAATCATTATTATTCATTATTATTAATGATAAACTCAATGACACTTTATGCTAATGAAGATTTATTTTCATCCTATGAAAATAAATATTTTACTTTCTTTTTCTTTTGATTTTACTATAGTTTGGTTTTTTTCTAGATTTAGTGATATGGTTGAAATACAGCACTGGATAAGTTTTGGGTGTGCAGCATAGTAATTTGACTAATATATATCATGAAATGTTTATCACAATAAGTTATCATCCATTATCTCATATAGATACAAATTTTAAAAAATAGGAAAAAATTTTCATGATAAAACTCTTAGTATTTATGCTCTTTATTTTCATATATAACATATAGCAGTGTTAATTATATTTATCATGCTATAATCACATCCCTAGACCTTATTTTTCTTATAATTGGACATTTTTAACTTTTGACTACCTCATCCAATCCCCCTTTCTCTCAGACCCCTGCCTCTGGTTACCACAAGTCTGATCTCTTTTTCTATGAGTTTTTTGGTGGTGGTGGTGGTGGTGGTGGTGGTTTTGTTTTTGAAGTATATGACCTATAACACTATGTTAGTTCATATTACCCAACATTAGTGATTTCGTATTTCTTCATGTCAAAATGATCACCAGGCTAAATCTAGTCACACAATATGTCACCGTACAAAGATTCTGCATAGTTATTGACCCTATTCCCCACAGTATATATTTCAGACCTGTGACTCATTTCTTTTGTAACTGAAAGTTTGTACCTCTCAGTCTACCTCATATATTTCTTTGCTACCCCTACCTCCCTCCCCTCTGACAATTGCTTGTTTGTTCTCTGCATTTGTAACTCTGTTTCTGTTCTGTTCATTTATTTTGTTTTTTAGATTCCACATATAAGTGAATAATACAGTATTTGTCAGAAAGTATATCTTTTAGATACTATTTGTCATATTCCTTCTTGAGGATTCACAATACCATAATGCATTTCAGCTCTTTAATGTTTGACTTTATTGCAGTGTTTCCCATACTTTTGACAAGAAACATCATTATAACTGGTGTTTGGTAAATTTAAGATGGGAAAACACTCATCAAAATTATGCTATAATGAAATTCTTTGTAGTAAGTTTTGATAGTGTCTAGTTTATTAGGAACAATGAAAAGAGAGGTTATCCTCAAATTATGTTCTTTAAAAACTGCATGTCGTACCAGTGGGGTGAACATTTTTGATGTTGAAGGAATATGCTTCTTTGCATTTATACTGTTAACATCTATAGAGAAAGATTCTATGAATATTTTTGCATTGTAATTGTTACTTTGAGCATGAATGACTATAGATATACTAATGATTTTTGTAAAGCAGACTCCACATTTGTTCCTTTTTTTCAGACTATTACTAAAATATTCAGTTTCAACTTTCACATAAAACTGCATTTCTTTTTTCCAAGGAGAAAAGTCTACCTTGGAGAATTAACTTGGTTAGACTGGTGAGAACGACTCAATATTCATTAATTTGACAAATATTTGAAGCACCTATTTTTGTGCTCAGTACTCTTCAAACACAAGTGATGCAGTAGTCAAAGAAAAAGACAAATATCCCTGCCCTCGTGGAGTTTATAGTCTAATGGAAGAATCCACCCCTCTGCTTCTCAAATAAATAAACCTAACTCCTCCTCCACTTCTCAAATACTTAGATATAAATACTTCTTCAAATTTAAATTTAAAATGTCATTATTAAGTTAAGAGCCCCCAAATGGGTTTGTAAGCCCAGTAAATAATAAAGAGATAGGAAGATTTGGGTGCCTCCTTTTCCAGAGAGGCAAAAGATTGTAAGATTATACCAGTACAAAACTTCCTGTGTATTTTAGAACCTGCAGAAAGTTCTTATGAAACAAGTCATTCCATATTATTCTGTTGACCCCTCTTGGAACATTTTTCTCTTCTGTTTTCTTCCTCATCTCAAGAAAACTTCTAATAATTTACACATCTTTGTCACCTTCCCTGCCAAATTTATCTTCAGTGTATGACTAAATATAACCAAATGTTAAAACAATAGACTAAATTAACTTTATTAATTTCATGATTCAAACACTGTAATTTCTATGCTAGTCATAATACTTTTAATGCAAGTGGCAAACAAGAGGTTTGGGATAACTATTAAGTGTAAACTTTAACTTTCTGTCTAAACTCTACTTTTTCAAAATTATCTTGAATTAATATAGATTAGAACAGAAAATACCTTAGTCACCTATTAAAGAAAAATTTGATAAGAAACATTAAGTTCTTAATTTTACATCACAATACTAAGTTGTAATTATTCTCTAAATATATGCAATGCACTATATTAGGATAACTTTTTTTATGGATTTCTCTGGATTTCTAATTTACCTTAAATGAAACTGTACCACAGATTATTGAATATTAAAAAATGAAAAACACTATATATTTTAAGTAAATAAAATTTTATTTAATTATAATAAAGTGGATATTTTGTTTGAAAATCTTTTAGAGTACTGCATATTATTTGTCATTTACAAAAAAGTTAAACCTTAGTTTATATGCAAATATTAATTAGATTTAACTCTAAATCTCAAGTTTCCTTTTAAGGTGGCGTTTTTAATGGAGTTTTCTGAAATCTAAAATTCACAATCATTTAAGATGATAAAATCCTTTTTAAATATACATGCAGTCCTATTATTAGTCTTTATAAATTTAATTTGTTCTTTGTAGATGTTGCTAACAAATTGATTTGTGTATTTGAAATTAATACATTTTAATTGTGAAGATTCAAAATTATATAGAAAAATTTATAAGAAAATACTTTTTAAAGGTAGCCCTTTTGTAGATGAAAATAGTCATAAAAAACATCTCTCAGTGTGTTTATTGTGTTAATAAAACTGGATGACAGGAGTTTCCTTCGTGGCTCACAAGAAGTGAATCTGACTAGTATCCAAGGGGATGCAAGTTCTGTCTTGCTCAGTGGTTTGGGGATCCTGAGTTGCCAGGAGTTATGCTCTAGGTCACAGACACAGCTCTGGTCTGGCATTGCTGTGGCTGTGGGCGTAGGCCTGCAGCTACAGCACTGATTCGACCCCTAGCCTGGTAACCTCCATATGCCTCAGGTACAGCCCTAAAAAGCACACACTCAAAAAATTGGATGATGGTATAATTCAGCTTGAATTCTCACCCATTCACTTTTTCAGAAGTTATGACAAGACAGAGCTCTAAATGTTCCTCACATCCCTCATGTTCTTCTTTGCGTAAAGCAAACAGCCCAGATGGTTAGAATTCACTAAACCAAAAACAATTTGCTTTTCATTGTTTTCAGTTAATTTTATCCCACTCTCAAAAAATAACAACTACAACAAAACCTCAAATCTAATGGTCTGAACAAGACTAAAAAATATTCAATACAACTTTACTGAAAAAATAATTTTATATTCTATGCCTCCTCTTATATCCACTACCCCCACGATGGGCAGAGAGGATAGAGAGAGGGGACAAAAAAGAGAGAGAGATGGAGACAGAGACAGAGAGAAAGACAGGGAGGAACAGGAAGAAATAAATACAACAATCTAAAAGATTTGCTTTTTACAAAATCAGTGTGATTAGTGGGAAAACAAACAAACAAAACAAAACAAAACAAAACAGTAGGCCTGGATTAGAATCAGATAACCTGGGTTGCTGGATTTTATATCCTGGATATATTACTTTAAGTAAGTGTTTTAACAACTCTGACTTCAGTTCATCAGTTTGTAGATGAGAGTAATAATACCTGCTCTGCTTAATTTTTATTTTATTTTATTTTATTTTATTTTATTTTATTTTATTTTATTTTATTTTATTTTATTTTATTTTATTTTATTTTATTTTATTTGTCTTTTTAGGGCCACACCCACAGCACATAGAAGTTCCCAGGCTAGGGGTCAACTGGAGCTGTAGCTGCCACCCTACACCACAGCCATAGCAATGCAGGATCTGAGCCGCATCTGCCACCTACACCACAGCTCATGGCAATGCTGGATCCTTAACCCAATGAATGAGGCCAGGGATCAAACCCACGTGCTGATGGATACAATTCGGGTTCATTATCCCCTGAGCTATGACGAGAACTCTTGCCTTGCTTAATTTTTAAAGATGTGGTGATTACCATAATATAGCATCATATAAATATATAGTAGTGTTAGGAAGCATTGATATTTTTATAAGAAATGCTGAGAAAATTTGCTAGATAGCTTCTTGTTATTATTTTCAATTGGGCGTAAAGTTCTGAGGTTTAAAAATGACTACAATAGCTAACATTATTTAATGCTTATTATGTATAAATATGTTCTAACCCCTTTGGGTGAATTTATTTCTTTAATACTTTCAACAACCTAATGGAGTAATTATTATCTTTATTCCTATCTCAAAGGAGAGGAAAGTGAACATAGCTTGATTAAATAACTTTTTCCAGGGTCGGAACACCCAAAGGGCCTCAGATTATCTGGTCTACCCTGTCTCAACAGGGCAGTATTCTCTGTATGATTCCTCTGCATGGTTTTCCAGTCTCGGTTGAAACATCTGAGTGAGCAAATGAGAGGGGCAGGTAGAGGTGTTCACTGTGGTAGGTTCAGTTCCTGACATAGTAACTTGCCAGCCTTTAAAAAGCATTTCCTTGAATTAAATTAACACTTATTCCCCTATTAGTAATAAACATAAATATCTAGAACTGTAGAAAGAAAACTGTAATTCCCTACTCCTATTAAAAGAAGGGAATTTCAATAATCACTTGGACAAATTATAGTGAGGTGGGGAAGAAGGGTCAAGTTCTAAAGTAAGTTGTTCAGTATCATGATAGGACCTTATAAATGCATTCCTAAGATGCTCGTTATTATGTATATGGGAAAAGACATTTTGTCATAAACCTTTTGAAATGAAACATATTGACCATGCTTGCTCAACATATGTAGGAAATTCTTACATACACACATGCACATGTTAACATTTCAGAAGCTCAGACTGAATAGTTAAACAGATCCATTCTCCACACCCTGGAAATATATCTCCTAGGAACCACCATTAACAAATTCAAATTAACTGCAGTTAAACACTGTGATCATCATGGTATTGTTTATGAAGTGAATAAAGCCAATGAAATTAAATAGTCCACTCTGACCCCAACTCTGAGTACAGTCTAAACTATGTTTTCTAAAGCAAGCTTCATTTCAAATTGTTAGATTATTTTTAACCCAAGTATATATCCAGCATATCTAAATGTTATTTTAGTTTTGATCTATTTTTTCTCTTTTCTATATTAAAATAACAAATATATGCTTCTTTTCTTTAAAATCAGAAACATTGTAAAGAATAGTTTTAATGATTTAACTGTAAGTAAATGGAACTAAACATACACAGAGATTTTTCTCCTCTTTTCATATAATTTCCTATTTTCAAGTAAAGAAACATACATTTAGACAGGTAACACATAGAGTTTGTTAGAAATCAATTTCAAAGTTATTTTGAAAATAGCCAAGGAGTTCCCATCATGGCTCAGTGGTTAACGAATCCAACTAGGAACCATGAGGTTGTGGGTTCGATCCCTGCCCTTGCTCAGTGGGTTAAGGATCTGGCATTGCAGTGAGCTGTGATGTAAGTCACAGAAGCGGCTCGGATCCCACGTTGCTGTGGCTCTGATGTAGGCCAGTGGCTACAGCTCCAATTAGACCCCTAGCCTTGGAACCTCCATATGCCGCGGGAGCGGCCCTAGAAAAGGCAAAAAGGCAAAAAGATAAAAAGACAAAAAAAAAAAAAGAAAGAAAATATCCAAGATATATGATCTACCTTGTAGCACACATGAACTATTTAATACCACAAAATATACAACTAACAATGATTTTATTCATGTGCATGCTTTACACCTAAACTTTTTCTTTTCTATATTTGGTGCAGAACTGGATAGTAATGCCTGTGGATTAAAATAGATATTGTACCAAATACTAACTCTTTTGGTGCCTTCTAGTTATCATCTCACTGAATGCCAGACAAAACCTTGCAACATACATACCATCAAGTGTATGATTTTTGAAATATTTTAAGCACAGAATTAATTTTGGAATATGTTACATGTTCTTACTGTCCATATTTTTACTTAACTATAAGTATCTAGGTGCATATAAAGCTCTTCTAGATTTGTTTTCATCCCTTCTCACCCAACCCTCTTTTTACACCTTTTCTCATGGTCCATTTTTAAAGGTACATATGACTTAACTGTTACAACTTACCTGTTGGAAGAAAAATCATGTGGTCTTATATGGAGGAACTTTTTGACATGCTCTATTATTTCCACAAGATTTTAAGATTTTTGAAAGCATAGGACTATTTCTTGCATAGCAGCTTGCACATATGCATCACTTATTATTTATTAAACATTAAAGGAATGATGGCAATTTTGACACTATACTTTGATTATGCTTTTATTTTGGCCACAACAGATTAAATTCAGTAAATAAAGAGTTGGCATTGGAGTGCCCATCGTGGCACATCGGAAACAAATCCAACTAGGAACCAAAAGTTGCAGGTTCAATCCCTCGCCTTGCTCAGTGGTTAAGGATCCGGCGTTGCCATGAGCTGTGGTGTAGGTCTCAGACATGCCTCGGATCAGGTGTTGCTGTGGCTCTGGCATAGGCTGGCGGCTACAGTTTGGACCCCTAGCCTGGGAACCTCCACATGCCTCGAGTGCAGCCCTAAAAAGACAAAAGACAAAAAGAAAAAAAATAGGAGTTGGCATAGATTCTGACCAGTACAGGATTGGTGTCCCTACAAGGAAAGAAAAGCAAATGAAATTGTTGGAACTCAAGTTATATATATTTATATACACATTATTATACATTATACTCATATATATACACACACACACATATAAATATAAAAGTGTACAGTTTAGAGATAAACAACCAGATCATATATTTGAAAAACTGTATTGAAAAAAAATGTATTGACCTTACACTAAGTATAACAGGCTACCTAGACACCGAATGTCATGGCCAGTTCAAGGAACACATCTTTTTTTTTTTTCTTTTTTAATAGATTTTATTTTTTAGAGCAGTTTTAGGTTTATAGCAAAATGGAGAGGAAGGAGGGTGTGGACATTTCCTTCCTGACCACCGTCCCCACACATGCATAGCCTCCTCCGTTACCAACATCTCCCATGAGAGGGGTACAATTGCTCCAATTGATAAACCTACTTTAATACATCATTATTACCTAAAGTCCATGAAATTTACATTAGGATTCACTCTTTTTTTTTTGTCTTTTTTTTGCCATTTCTTGGCTGCTCTTGCGGCATATGGAGGTTCCCAGGCTAGGGGTTGAATAGGAGCCATAGCCGCCAGCATACACCACAGCCACAGCAACGCAGGATCCAAGCCTCATCTGCAACCTATACCACAGCTCACGGCAATGCCGGATCCTTAACCCACTGAGCAAGGCCACGGATCAAACCCGCAACCTCATGGTTCCTACTCAGATTCGTTAACCACTGTGCCATGACAGGAACTCCCAGGATTCACTCTTGATGTCCACTCGATGCGTTTGGACACATGTATGACATATATCACCATTCTAGTATTCAGAGTAGTTACACTGGCCTGAAAATCCTCTGCGACTTGCCTAATCATTCCTTCCTTCCCTGTAACCTATTACTGTAAGCATAACCATATAGGTTTTTGTGTAGAGACAAATGTTTTCAACTGCTATGAATAAATACCAGTGAGCACAATTGCTGGATTATGTGATAAGAGCATATTTAATTTTGCGAGAAATTGCCAAGCTGTCTTCCAAAGTGGCTGTAGCATTTTGCATTCCTACCAGAAATGAATGAGAGTTCCTGCTGTTCCACACCCTTGTCAGCAGGTAGTGGTATCAGTGTTTCAAATTCTGGCCAGTGTGTAAGGGTATCTTATTGCTTCAATTTACATTGTCCTGATAACAAATGATGTGGAGCATCTTTTCACATGCTAGTTGTCATCTGTATATCTTTTTTTTTTTTTTTTTGTCTTTTAGGGCCGTACCTGCAGCATACGGAGGTTCCTAGGCTAGGGGTCGAATCGGAGTTGTAGCCTCCAGCCTACGCCAGAGCCACAGCAATGCAGGATCCAAGCCAGAGCCACAGCAATGCAGGATCCAAGCCGCATCTTCAACCTACACCACAGTTCACGGCAAGGCCAGATCCTTAACCCACTGAGCAAGGGCAGGGATCGAGCCACATCCTAATGGATGCTAGTCAGGTTCGCTAACTTCTGAGCCATGAGGGGAACTCCAACCATCTGTATATATGAGAGGTCTACTAAGGTGTTTGGTTCATTGTTTCTTTTTCTTTTTCTTTTTAGGGCCATACCCGAGGCATGTGGAGGCTCCCAGGCTAGGGGTCGAATTGGAGCTGCAGCTGCCAGACACAACCAAAGCCACGATAACGTGGGATCCAAGCATGTCTGCAACTTATACCACAGCTCCTGGCAACACTGAATTCTTAACCCACTGAGCAAGGCCAGGAATCAAACCCACATCCTCATAGACACTAGTCGTGTTCATTACCACTGAGCCACAATGGGAACTCCTGGTTCATTTTTTAATCAGGTTGTTTCCTTACTGTTGAATTTTAAGAGCGCTAGATATATCTTGGATCAGTCCTTTATCAGATCTTTTGCAAATATTTTATCCTAGTCTGTGGCTTATCTTTTCATTCTCTTGCATATTCATTTTTCTAAAAGATTGTCTTGCTGCATTACAGAAGGGGGACACTATATTCAACCAAAGTTTGATAACCAAAGCCTATAGTAATGACACCAAGAAAACTAAATATACCTAGAAAAATAAAATTATGAAAATATATTCTGTTTAGTAAGTAAAATATGCAATGTTTTCTAAATATGTATGTTAGGGAGTTCCTGCTATGCCCCAGCGAGTTAAAGATCCAACATTTTCTCTGCGGCCGCTTGGGTCGCTGCTGACATGTAGGCTCAATCCCTGGCCCAGCACAGTGGTTTAAGGATCCAGTGTTGCTGCAGCTGTGGTATAGGTTGAAACTGTGACTTAGATTTAATCCCTGGTCTGAGAACTTCCATATATATGCTGTGGGGGTGGACAAAAGAATAAAATAAAATAAATACATATACTTGTATTTTAAAAAGAAATGGTTTTCCTGTTAATAAAGTCCATTACTGAAGAATAATTTGTGGGGTATTCCCTTCGATAGTGAAATATGTAATCCTGTAATATGTTTTTACAGATAAGGGATTGGGAGAACGAGAGAAGAAAGAATTGATTAAAGAGGGTTAAATTCATGTACAAATCACTTCCCTTGTTTTTAGTGTTTTATAAAATAAAAAGTTTTCTAAATTCATGAAGGTAACAATAAAATTATCCTTGCATTACTCATGAAATGAAGGTTATTGATAAACAAAAACCCATGCTGTCAGTCATACTAGTATGCTAATAGAAAATGTTTGCATGTAAAGTATAAACAATAAGCTCCCTGTGTAGCGCATGAGATGATTCCAAATTTAAGCATCCTAAGGAATTTTCATTTGGTTGTAGAGAGATAAAGAAGATGTAAAAACTGATGTAGTAGTTGGACCAATGGCCATCAATATGGGATTAATCTGAAACATCCCCATTATAAATCTGGAATAAATTTAACACAATTGACTACAGATGGCAGCATATGAATAATCCATCTTTTGCTAATTCTGCCTACTCTTGTTCAGCCACACTCCTTTTAAGGAGAACCTGTCATCACATGTACAGAAGATATGCAGACCTGGAGGATGACACCACACCAGTACAACCACAAGTTAGTGGGGAGATTGAGGGCAATTTTATTTGAAATTAAAATTATTTTCAAGTATCAGTAATTGACAGTACAAGCATGAGGGTAAAGTCAGGTCATCTGTGTCTGTGACTTTTTAGAAGTAGAATGTACTATCTCTAATTGAGAACAGACAGTGGAAAAAGATGTGGTGAGCAGAAAACTGAGGTAGGGTTTCTATGTACAGTTAAATACTTAAGTGGGTTGAGGAATAGACTGCCTCTATCTTTCTAGGATGGCATTAATTAATACTTAGTCTATTTTTGATTCTTCAAACACCTTATGCATTATACTTGGACATCACTTAAGTGTATTCGTTTGATTGGAAACATTCCCATCCAATAATCCAATTGCTAAAATGAAAAAATTAACAGGTGTTCCCACTTCTGAGTGTCATGTCCTTTGCAGCACTGCTCCCAATATTGCCTCAGTCCTAGAATTGGGTCTTGACTACATACCTATGGCTCCTGATCTGCTTAACTCCAAAGGCTGTGCCACTTACTTCTGAGGGTACAGTTGTTTAAGTCATGTGAACATACTGAGTCAAGAGAGCTTTCACGGCACCTCCCACTGAGTAGAAAGCAATGTCTTGTTTATTTATGACTTTGTTCCTTAACTCTTCTAACGGAAATTTTCATTTGACTGAACAGAGGTTCTTATAGCCCTTTACTCTCATGAAATCTGAAATTAGTTAATATTTAAGGCATAGCTACTAAGTGGGCAAGAGAGATGCCAGACTTCCAAGACTTCCACACCTAATCCAGGAGCCTTACTTGTGTGTGAACCAAGAAATAAAGTATTATGCATAATTAAGATAAATTTTTTTTTGGTGTTTTTAGGGCCACACCCAGGGCATGTGGAAGTTCCCAGGCTAGGGGTTGAATCAGAGCCATAGCTGCCAGCCTACACCATAACCACAGCAATGCCAGATCAAGCCACATCTGCAACCTACCCTGCAGCTCTTGGCAACACCGGATCCTTAACTCACTGAGTGAGGCCAAGGATCAAACTCACACCTTTATTGACACTAGTAGAGCTCGTTCTCGCTGAACCACAATGAGAATGCCTTAGACAAATGCTTTCTTAGAACAAATTAATGACAACTAACAGTATCACCAGTCTGCAACACTTTTAACTACAAAAATGTATTCATTTCAAACTTGATGTGGTTTATCATCTCCAACACTTAATATAGTACTAGAATAGATTAAAAGTCCATGGAAGAGACCATTTATAACGTACACTGAATTTACGGGCTTGATTTTTTTTTTCTTAATCCAAAATCAGTTTATTTAAGGCCCTTGTTATCTGGCTTATATGCTTTCATGGGATGATCTTGGTACCCCAAATTCTTAAACTAGCCAAAGGCTGAAAGAACCTGCTATTTACTTGTGGACCAAATCTCCAGATTTGATAAGACCCAGATACCCAAAAGTAGCAAAGATGCATTTTAAAAAATTACTTAGGGAAGACTCAGATCCTGTTAATTGCATATTATTTAGTTTCTCTGGTTTGGAAAAATAAAGAAGTTACATGCACAATTCCATAGTTACTGCAAAAGTAATGGTTTAAAAACACTAAGTCAGGAGTTTCTGTTGTGGCACAGTGGAAACAAATCCAACGAGTGTCCATGATGATTCGGGTTCAATCCCTGGCCTTGCTCAGTCGCTTAGGGATCCGATGTTGCAGTGAGTTGTGTATAGGTCACATATGTGTCTCGGATCCTGTGTTTTTGTGACTGTGGTGTAAGCTGGCAGCTATAGCTCCGATTCGACCCCTAGCCTGAGAACTTACATATGTCACGGGTACCCCCCACCAAAAGAAAAACTCAAAGCCACATAACACTCCAGTGTTACTACACACATTAAAACAAAACAAAACACTTTTTTTCCCCCAATGTGTATTATGCCAGCAAAGATAACCATACAGGTATGAACTTCTTTATGCTGATCAAAGTTGGATTAGAGAAAATAGTCTTAGGGTTACCAACTGAAGCAATTCCCATAAATTGCTTGGCACCAGACTTCATGAAAATAATTCCATTAGAAGCCTTCTCCTTCTCCAAAATATTCCACGTGGCCTCAGTGGAGTATTTTGACTTCAAGAATATTCAAGTTACAGAGTTCCCATTGTGACTCAGCAGGTTAAGAACCCAAATGGCATCCATGAGGATGTGGGTTCAATCCGTAGCCTCACTCAGTGGGTTAAGGATCCGGTGTTGCTGCCAGCTGTGCTGTGGGTCACAGATGCAGATCAACTCCTGCATTGCTGCAGCTTGCAGCTGCAGCTCCAATTCAACCCCTAGTCCAGGAACTTCCATATGGTGCAGGTGCAGCCCTAAAAAAGAAAAAAGAAAAGAAAAAAAAGAATATACATGTTTTTACTTACCATCCTTACTCCCATCTAGGCTATGCTTTTAAATTTTTCACCATGCTTGACACAATTTTATATTTTCCTGACTTAAATTTAATTTTGTTAAAAGATAAACTGAGGTGTATTAAACATTTTAAGCCTTTATTTGTACAAAAATTGATTTGAATCTGGCAGCACCAAACTGAAAGTGGTCAGAAGCTCTCAGAAGGGCTTCACGTATAGGAACTAGGGGATAGACTTTTACAAAGGAGACATGGAAGCAATGGCAGAAAATGATTTGATTGGCTATAGCTTAATCAGTTGCCTAATTTGGGAAAGGCTACTTGGCTGTTTGTGATTGGTTGTACATTAGGTTTCAATTTCTTACCCTTGAGGCATTTTATGCTTGGGTTTTGGTTTGCTTACAAAGGCTCCTCAAGCACTAAAACCACCTGATCTTATTTATGTATTTATACAAAGTTATTTATATTTATATAATGCCTTATTTATTTATATAATGCCTTCCTTGTTTAATTCATTTAACAATTTCAATTTACATTTTATTGTCAGAAGCTACTTTTTTTTCCTGCTTTTTAATATCATTTCTGCCCTTTTTCACCCACCCACCCCCTCTTTGCCAACCACCACCATGCAAGTGTCAAGGAGGAAAATAAACTTTCCTTTGCCCTTCTAGGTTATTCTGGCAGCTCTCGGAATTAAATTAATATGAGACAGCTTAACAGGATAAAATGAAAAAATAATTTTATATGTATGGGAACCCCGCATACACAAGAGATTCAAAGACAGAAAGGTAAAATGCGACGTATCTGCCATCCATAGCTCAAGGATGGGTAGGAGCCTGGGGCTTCCAAGGACAGGAAGGTCATTCACAGGACAAGAAGAAGAAGTACAGATGTTTAGTAATTCGATGTTTGCTCTGCCATATAGGTGGGGCCACTAAGATAAAATTTATCTCTGCTAATAACTCTTTTTCTGGGAAAAATCCCCAATTTAAATTCTTCTAGGCAGTTAAGGGAGGGGTAGTAGTTTCTCCTGAGCCAGTAGGTTCTCAACTGCCTTAGCTCAAAATAATCCATCCACATGCCAACACGGGCCATCTTGGGGAGATATGTTTTGAACCCCTACATAAGTCATACCTACAACCACAACATGCCACGCTGTTTCTCACAGCCTTGTTTATTTATTTATTTAACATTTCTAGTCTAAATAAGTTTACTCTTTCAAATAGCTTGCTTCAGATAATTTCTTCTTTTAAAGATTCTCAAGGCAGGTATCATCAAAGAGGACCTGTCAAAGGAAGCATTTATTTCTCACTAACATTATGAAGAAAATTAAACAGAAGGTAGTATGGGGAAGATACCTTTATTCAATGTTCTACTTTGTCCCAAGCTCTGCATTTTAACAGTAAAACTTCTGTTTCTTGATGACACAAAAAAGAAAAACATAGAAGGACAGTGAAGGTAAATGCCTAAATGGGAACAGTTAGCATCTTTTGAAATGTAGTAGGTGTTCAAGAAGAAAATAAAAAGGAAAATGGAAACATGAGACAATAGAAGATTTCAAAAAATGTAATTTAGTTCAGAGGTCAGCACATTATGGCCCATGGGCAAAATCCAGGACCTGTTTTTGTACAATCTACTTGCTAAGAATGGTTTTTGTATTTGTATGCGTTTGAAAAAACAAACATATTTTGTATGTGAAAACTGATAAATCGAAATTGTGTTGTCCATAATAAAGTTTTATTGGAACATTGCCACATGCTTTAATTTATGTATTGTCTGGACTATTTTCCTACTGCAATAGCAGACTCAAGCATTTACAACAAAGACCATATGACATGCAGTGCCTAAGGCATTTATTATCTAGCCCTTTACAGAAAAGTCTGCTGACCTCTGATTTAGAACATTTCCCAGAGCTAATTTTCCTAGCTGATCAAATCATTGTTTATTGAATATCACTCTGGGATTTCAAGTTCAAATAAACCAATAAGCAGCTAGTTTGCTCAGATTTTTCCAAGAGAATTTTCTTTACAACACAAGGTCAGTGCAAACAACCAATAAAAGCAGTTGCCTTGGTGTATTTGTTAGGTTAAAAAAAAAAAAAATTAAATTGTTTATTTTGAGATAGCTCATATGCAGTTCTAAGACATAAAACAGAGAGATGCTATTTATTATTTACTCAGTTACTGCTTGAAAACAATAGTGTGAAATCACAACCTATATTAACATGAATATAATTAAGATATAGAATATTTCTGTTGCTGGAAAGGATTCTTCAAGTTGCTTTTTTATAACTACACCTGCTTCCCTTCCACTCCCACCCCAGTCTTAATGCCGTAACCACTAGTCTGTTTTCCATGTCTATAATTCTATCATTTCAAAAATTTTGAAATGGAATCATAAAGAATGTAACCTTTTGGGGACTGGCTTTTTTCATTCAACATAATTCTCTTGAAATAATACAGGTTGTTGTATGTGTCAATATTTTGTTCTTTATTGCTAAGTAGTAAGTATCCCATAGTATGGATATATCAGTTTATGACTCCTTATCAGTTGAAGAACATTTGGGTTACTTCCAGTTTGGGGTTATTATAACAAAAGCTGCTATAAACATTTATGTACAGGTTTTTGCATGAAAAATATATTTTCATTTCTTTGGGATAAATGCCCAAGGGTGAAATTGCTTGTTTGTATGGTAGACATATGTTTAGTTTTTAAAAGAATATGCCAAATTGTTTTCCAGAGTTGCTGTACCATTTTACATTCCCAGAGGCAGCAATATGAGTGATCCAACATCCTCACCAGCTTTGTGTTGTCACTTACTTCTTAGTTTTTGCTCTTCTAAGAGGTGTATAGTATTATCTCATTGTGCTTTTAATTTGCATTTTCCTAATGGCTAATAATGTTCAACATCCTTTAATATGCTTATTTGCCATCTGTATATTCTCTTGGATGAAATGTCTCCTTTCTTTGGCCCATTTTTCATTTGGGTTGTTTGATTTTTTTACTGATGAGTTGTGACCATTCTTTATATCGTCTAGATACTGGTCCTTTGTCAGATGTATGGTTTGAAAATATTTTCTTGTAATCTGTAGTTTGTCTTTTATCCCCTTAATGGAACCTTTTATAGAGCAAGAGATTTTACTTTGATGAGGACCAATCTATCACTTTTTCTTTGGTGTAAAACCTAGGAACTCTTTGCCTAGCTCCATATCCAAAAGAATTTGTTCTGTAATATTTTCTACAAGTTTTATATGTTATGTTTACCTTTAAGTTAATTATCGAGTTGATTTTAAGTTATATTAATTAATTTATATAAAATAATGAAAATAAATAAAATTAATGAATAATATACATTAAATAAATTTTTAAATTTTGAGTTAATATGAGATATATGTCAAAGTACTTTCTCTTTTTTGCAGGGGGGTTGGTGAAGTTTTTTTACTCCAGTATCCTTTGTTGATGAAAAGATTATCTTTCCTGCATGAAGTTGTTTTTGCATCTTTGTCAAAAATCAATTTAGGCACGTACATAGGGGTTTATTTCTAGACTCTCTGTTCTGAGTTATTGATCAATATGTGTATTCCTTTGCCAATACCACACAGTCCTGATTATGATCAAATAGTAGTCTAATATTTTATTTATTATTAATATATTATTATATATACAAAAACATACCTAATAGTATATTAAGAAATATACTATTATATAATGTCTTAAAATTGGATAATTCCTCCCATATATATTTTTTCCTGCACTGTTTTAGCTATTCTAGTTCCTTTGCAATTCTGTATCAAGTTTAGAATAATTTTATCTATCTCTACAAAAAATCTTGCTGGGGTTTTTATAGGCACTGCATTAAACCTATATATCAATTTGGGAAGAGTTAACCTCTTTACTGTGTTGAGACTTGGAATCTGTGAGTGTATGTTTTCCAAATCTCTTAGATTTCTTTCATCAGCATTTTTATAGTTTTCCTCATACAGATTTTGTACATTTCTTTTTAGATGTACACCTGCATATATCATTTTTGAGTGGTGTTTGTTAGTTTTATACATTTTTATCTTTCATTTTCTTTTTAAAAATTATTTTATTTTACTTAATCATCCTAGCAGAATAGAACTTGCAGCACTATGTTGAATAAGAATGGTGAGCGTGAACATCCTTGCCTTATTGCTGATTTTAGAGAAGCATTTATTCTTTCACCATTAAATGTAAATGTTGATTATGGGGGCTTTTTGTAGAAAAGTCTTTATCGAATTGAGAAGTTTTCCCTCTATTCCTAGTTGTCGGAGTGTGTTCAATCACATGTGGGGCTGAACGTTTTCAAATGGCTCTTTTGCATCCACTCATGTTTTCATGTGATTTTTCTTCTTTAGCTTGTTAATATGATGAGTTTTGTTAATTGCTTTTGAAATACTGAACCAGACTCATTCCTGGAATAAATCTCAACTGTCATATGTGTAATTCCTTATATGTATTGCTGAATTCTATCTACTAATATTTCTTTTGTCTTTTTTTTTTTTTTTTTTTTGCCATTTCTTGGGCTGCTCCCATGGCATATGGAGGTTCCCAGGCTAGGGGTCTAATCGGAGCTGTAGCTGCCAGCCTTCGCCAGAGCCACAGCAACACGGGATCCAAGCCGCGTCTGCAACCTACACCACAGCTCAGGGCAACGCCAGATCTTTAACCCACTGAGCAAGGCCAGGGATTGAACCCGCAACCTCATGGTTCCTAGTCAGATTCCTTAATCACTGCGCCACGACGGGAACTCCCCTATCTGCTAATATTTTATTAATAATTTAAGGCTATGTTCTTAAGGGATATTTATTTATACTTCTCTATCTTTGGGTTTGTTATCAAGATAATATTAGTTTCACAAAATAAATAAATTTTTTTCACAAAAAATTGTTTAGAATTTGCAGTAAATCTGCTTAAATATTCAATGAAACTGTCTAAACCTGGAGATTTCTTTCTGAGGGAGTTTTTAAGTTATAAAGTTAATTTTTAAAATAGTTATAGGGCTATTAAAATGATATAATTTATATTGGGTAAGCTGTGGTAATTTGTGTTTTCGAAGAATTTGTCCATTTCATCTAATTTATCTAGGTTCTATGTTTTGTGTCTGTAGGTTCCCATTGTTGTTTTCAGATATCTGCAAGGGTCTGTAGTGACATACCCAGTTTCATTATGGAAATTGGTAATTTGCATCTTTTTTTTTTATTTGTCAGTCTTGCTGGAGGCTTGCCAAGTTTATTAATCTTTTCAAAGAACCAACTCATGGCTTCATTGATTTTCTCTATTGTTTTTCTGTTTTCAATTTTATTTGTGTTCTTATCCTTCTTATTTCTTCTTTGCTTTTGGTTGATTCTACTCTTCTTGTTTCTTGAGGTTGGAGCTTTTTTTACATTTTCTCAATAAATTTTATTTCATTTATAGTTGTACAACAGTCAACACAGAGGTTGGAGCTTTGATTATTGGTCTAATTTTTTTCTCTTTTCCAATGCATGCAATCAGTAAAATCAGTTTCCCTCTGAGCACTGGTGTTGTGTTGTCCCACACATTTTGCTATGTTGTATCTTCACTTTCATTCATTCCAATGTATTTTTCTTTTTTTCCCTGAGACTTCCCCTTCGACCTATAGACATTTAGAAGCGTGTTGATGCTGTTCCAAGTATTGGAGATTTTTCTCTTAACTCGCCTTGTTGGTTTCTAGTTTAATTACATTGTGGTCAGAAAAGACACCCTCTATGATTTCACTTATTTTTAATTTGATGAGATTTGCTTTATTGACCAGGATATGACCTATCTCGGAATATGTTTTGGGGCACTTAAAAAGAATGTATATTATGCTGTTGTTGGGTGGTATGTTCTAAAAATGTCAATTAGATCCTGCTGGTTGATGATGATGATTTCTATATCTGTGCTAATTTTCTGTCTAGTTCTATTAATTGTTGAGAGAGGTGTGTTGAAGTTTACAGCTTTAGTCATGAATTTGTCTGATTTTTTTTTATGTTATTGGCCTTCATGCTACACAGTTTGCAGCTGTTTTTTGTTTGGTGTATACACATGCAGGGTTGTGACATCTTCTTGTTAAATTATCTATTTTTTAATCATTTTAAGATGTTTGTCTCTGGGATTTTTTTTTTTTTTGCTTTCAAGTCTTTTTTATTTGATATTAATATCATTGTCTTTGATTTTGCATGATATATATTGTTTCCAACATTTTACTTTCAACCAATGTATTTTATATTAACATGTTTTAATTGAATTCCTTGTAGATAGCATATAAGTGAGCCATTTTTTTTAACTCCACCATACAGATCTCTTCATTTTAATTGGTACATTCTGACAATTTACATTTAATTTAGTTATTGATATGTTATGATTTGAGCCTACCATTTTGTTATGTGTTTTCTACTTTTTTCTTTCTGATTTTCATTTCTTTTACCTTCCTGTGGGTTACTTGAACAATTTTTAGAATTTTGACATACCTAGTGTTTTTCAGTGTATTTCTTTGTGTAGTTTTTGACATCGTTTTAGTTGCTTTATATATTAAATTATATACACATAACTTACCACAGACTACTTACTGGTGTCTTCATTTTGCTAGTTCAGGTGAAATATGTAAACATTGCCTCCTTTGTTTTGTACCTTTATCCACTTATAAATTCTCTTAAATGTTTCCTCTACATACTTTTAATAACTACATCAGATAGTGCTAAATTTTTATTTCTACCATCAAGCAAAATTTAGAAAACTCCAGAGAAGGAAAGTCTACTATTTTTACTCATATTTTTGTTATTGAATTCTTTCTTCCTTTCTAAAATTCCAAAGTCCTTCTTTTATCGTTTCCTTTCTGTTTGGACCACTTCCCTTACCCATTCTTTTAGGGTAGGCTTACTGTTGAAAATTACCAGAGTGTTATTTCGTCAGATAGTGTTTTGATTTCTCCTTCATTCCTAGAGGATATTTTCCATAGACATAGGATCCTGGGTTAACAGTTCTTTTTCTTTCAACCCTTATAAATGTTGTGGCCCTTCCTTCAGGCAACAGTGGTTTCTGATGAAAAACTCACTTGTCAGAATTGTTTTTCCTGTATAGGTAAGGTTCTGTTTTTCTCTTGCTGCTTTCAAGATTTTTTTCTTTGTCTTTAGTTTTCAGAAGTTTGACTAAGATGTGTTTTGGTGTGGATTTCTTTGGGTATTTCCTGCTTGTGGTTTGCTTAGCTTCTTGAGTCTGTATGCCTTCTGCTAAATTTGGGGAGTTTCCAGCCATATTTCTTTGACCATGTTTTATACCTTGCCCTCTTTATCCTCTCTTTCTGGGACTCCAGTGGCAAAATATTTTCTCTTTTCTTATAGTTCCATAGTTGCCTAAGGCTCTGTTACCTAATTTTTTTAAAGTATATTTGCTTTGATTGGTTCAGATTGGGTTATTTCTATTGTTCTAGCTTCTAATTCACTGATTCTTTCCTCTGTCCCCTCTTTTTTCTTTTTTTTTTTTTTAAACTTCAGCTAAATACATTTTCCAGTTCTAAAATTTCCATCTGGTTATTCTTTATATATTCTATTTACTTGCTAAGACTTTTAAAATTTTAAAAGTTGATTTCAACCGTATTCCTAATTCCTCATTGAAGCATTTTCATGATGGCTGCTTTAAAAACTTTGTGAGGCAGTTTCGACATCTCTCTCTTCTTGGTGCTCACATGCACTCTGTCTTTTTACATCCAGTTTGAGATCTTCCTGCTTTGCTGTATAGCAAACCATTCTCAACTGAAACCTTGACATTTGGGTATCATGCTCTGAGACACTAGATCTTATTTAAACTTTCTGTTTTAAGTAGCTTCCTCTGACACTAATCCAGCAGGGAAAGGGCAGCACAGTCTTGTCACTGCCAGGTGTAGGTGGAAGTCCAGGTTGTTACTGCAGGGAGGGGATCAGAGTCCCTGTTTCCCTGCAGGCCTTCACCAATGCCTTCCTAGAGAGGAAGGACTGGAGTGATTTGTTACTACTCCCTTTATGACATTTTCCGGCTTAAAGGTTGGGGGAATAGCGGCGTTGTGTTGTGACTGCTGGACATTTTCTAACGTCCTGAGTCTCCGCTAGCCCTCTCTTGTCTGACATCTTAGCAGGAGGAAGAAGAACACCTCATTACTTTTGAGTTGGGGTGGATGTCCAGAACTCCATAAAGTCTCCACTGATGCTGCCTGTTGGCAGGAGAAGGGACCCTGTTATCCCCTGACAAGGCTGAAAGGTCCAATCCTCCTCTCTGACTTTCCTATACTGCCCTGAGGTTGGGTAGAGGAGGTTGGGGTATTTTGCTCTAGCCTAACAAGCATGGTGCTAGGTACCCTGCTCCGACTTTGCAGGTATGGGGTGGGTGTTTGACTGGAGAAAAGTTGTATCGTCCTAGTGCTTTGTCTTTCTAGCCTGCTGCATTCCTGATTGGGGCTAGAGAGAACAAGCTTCTTTTGGAGATTTTTTTGGTCTGCACTGGTTTCTGTCCCTGGGGGGCAGCCTTCTTCTGCTTCAAGTTTTGGATTTGTGAAGCAAACTTAAAATCCAGGGACCCTACCACCGTGTTGTTCCTTGGGTCCCGAGGTCCCTAACTGGATTATCTTCTCTCCATCTTTCAGAGTCTCCCTATGTTTGTTTTATTATATGCAATGTTCAGGGATTTGAGTTGTACTTAGGAGGATTTGGGTAAAACTACACCTACTCTGTCTCTCTGGAAGTGAACATCTCCTCTGTCTTCTGCTTTTGTTTTTGTTTTTTAATTGGGAGAGCAACATAACACTTTTCACATGAGGTACTTTTAGGGATCAAACATAATTATGACAAACTGATTAATATATTTTGTATTAAAAAGAGAAACTTTAAAATAGCAAGACAGGAATTCCTGTTGTGGCACAGTGGAAACAAATCCAACTAATATCCATGAGGATGCGGGTTCAATCCCTGGTCTCGCACAGTGAACTGTGGTGTAGGTCACAGATGCAGCTCGGATCCTGCATTGCTGTGGCTGTGACATAGGCCAGCAGCTGTAGCTCTCATTTGACCCCTAGCCTGATAACTTCCATATGCTGCCAGTGCAGCCCTAAACAGCAAAAAAAAAAAAAAAAAAAAAAAAAGCAAGATGACAGAAATCATCTCTATCTGTAATCCATTATTTAATATCCACTTTTCTTCCAATTTCCTATTCTTATCATTGTGTTTCTTGATGAGCAATAAATGCTCCTTCAGGACCCACAACACTTCTGTGGAGAAGTGAGCTTTTCTTACTTGAAAGTTCTTCCTGAATGACTCCCACCTGGGGGCATGTCCACTTGACTCATTGCTGTTCCCCTGTGTCTATCACACAGCCTGGCCACATACACCTACTTAATAAATAATTGCTGAATAAGTGAACGAGAACACAACATTTAAACGTTTCTTTCTGTGAGGACTTACCTACTTTCTTCTGGCTCTGCTAAAGCATGGGGCACATGTATTGGCTGGGCTTGTTCCCCCACCAGGCACTCCAAGGCATGTGCTTAGGACAGTACTAAAATTTATCCACAATTTTGCAATCTAGAAAAAAAAAGCAAATTTTTAATTTCAGCACATGTGTAAGTTTTTATTTTATGGTTTAGAATTGTTTGTATTCTGAATTACATATGGGGAAAACATCAGAATGGTTTCCATGCATGTGCGTGTATGCACACTCACTCCTATCCTTCCTCAAGAAAGTGACCCAAAGACCATAACTCAAAAAAGACCAGAGACCGTTTCCAAGATATTTGCTAGATCCTTGAATTCTTTTGGTTTTGTTTATTTTTTAATAGGCAAGTAATGGTTTGATTACCTTTTCCAGTCTTTGTCTGGTATTGTGCAATATATATGTCTATATGTGCGTGTCTGTACATGGAGGAGGGATAACATTCATCCATAGTTTTGTAAGGCACTGAATATAATTTTAAAATTGTGCAAAGATAATTATAAAGATTCTCCCATCTTAGAAAAACTGAAGCATTTTTTAATGCAGGAAAGGCAACCATAATTCTTTTTGGTACTACTGAGTATGTTTCGCTGAAATACTAATAGCACTTGCTTTCCCACTGAGCTATAGATTTTGCTTAAGGAAATGGTGAAAGATTTCATTCACTGTACTTTTGTTAGAAAGTATGGAAATGTTTGTCCACGGGAACTTCTGTCGCCTGTGAGAATGGAAATCCATTGAGGTGAGGGAACCCTTTCATTTGATTGCCTAGAAGCTGTTGATACATTCCTTGTATCTTTCAACGGGATCTTTCACGCCACACAGGAAAACTGTAGCTGGTAAAGGAACCGAAAGAGCACTTCTTCCATGAGTCAAATCTTAGCAAACTTGCACAGCAGCTGTGCTAGGTACTGCTGAGGATTACCCCAGGACCCAGTTGCAGGGGTGTGCGCGGTTGAAGAGACAACTGGCATCCCTCAGGGGACCACTTTGACGGAGATTGAAGCAATAATGCATCCCCACTGCTGCTGGAGGATATTGTGGCCGTGTAGTACAAAACTGGTGCCAGATAAAAATCAGAAAGTAATAAAAAGCAAGACAAAACTCAAGAGCTTTTCAATCTTAATGCAAGGGACTAAAACAAACGTCCTGGGCTTGTTGCATTCACTCAGAAAGGAAAAGGGGGCAGGGGAAGGGAAAACTTGCAGAGACTTCAGTCTTTTCCTTTGAGAACCATTTGTGTTGTGAAATAAAGTTACGGAGTAGGCATGTTCAGACCTTTATTTGCTACATTTAGTCTGAAGGATTCCCCCCCAGCACACACACACCCTTAACTACAAGAAGCCAGAGTTTTCTGTGCAAACTGAAACAGGCGTTGCAAGAATCAGATTCACTTTGGACGACTCTTCACATTCCAAGTCATCATTGCATTAGGCAGCACAATTCCATCTCTGGTTGATGGGCAGAAAAAGTGGGCAGCTTGCCAGGTAGACGTTTCCATGACTCCCAGCCCCCAAAGGTGATGCGTTTTTCAGCTAATTCAATGAAGAGTGGGCTGAACTTTGGGTCTAAACGAGACAATAGCTGCCTTCGCAGTATCAGCAGAATGGTTGATGGGAATGCACTCCACATTTGGCAGAGAATCATGTGACCTTACGACTGAGATTTTGTGATGGTGCCAACAGAGACTTGGAAAGCAGCAACCGTCCTGACTTTTTTCTTCTTTTCTAGCATGGCTCAGAAAATGGTGGATCTTAATACTTGACTTTAGCCAGACTCAGCAAGCGACTGAGCTTTGAAGCACAACTTCGCCTTTATTCTGGGTTTTTGGCAGGCCACCAGGAGGCTGTCCCTTTCACGCCTGATAAATTCTGCTGCTTATCTCTAAATAGAAAAAAAAAAAGAAAGAAAGAACATATAAACAGAATATTGAGGCATAACAAGTGAATCCTAAAATTGTGTGTGCTTTTTTTGTTTTTTTGCCTTTTCTTACCGCTGATTTTTTAAAACGTTAATACCCTTTCTGCTTGCTGAAGAATCCAAGTAGGGTTTTTTTTTTTTTTTTTTTTTTTGGTTTATAATGAACAGGCATTTGAACTGGGCAAACAGGACGACAGCAGCAGTGAGCATGAGATCATTGCAGCAGTGTAGCAAACTGGCACCCTGCCTTCTCACCCTTTTGGTTCAGGAGACAAACGTGTGCAATCCTCATTTCTAAAGTCAGCACAGCCTGGAAGGATTCCTGGTCTCTCCCACCTTCTACCATTCTGCTGCCAGGGACGGCAAGGATTGGTGCAGCTTCTGCGCAGTGCTTTGTGCCTGGAATACCGAGAGGCAAGAAAAAGAAGACAAGCACCCTGGTCCTTTTTTCCAAGAAATAGCAGGAGCCATGAAGAAAAAAATCTGAGTTTGTCCTACTCTTTGCAACAGTGCTGGGAAAAAAAGAGAGAGAGAGAGAAAGAGATGCTCCTGCTCAAAAACAAAAACAAAAACAAACAAACAAAAATCCAAACCAAAACAAACCAAAAAAAAAAAAAAAAAGCCAACATTGGCTTGTATAACTACAGAGACATCGGGCTTTGTAAAGCAGCTTTGTAAGGCAACATAAGCAAATGAGCCTTCTTTATTTTGTATTATTTCCAAAACATGGCATAATAAGCAATATATTGCTCTTGGTGAAATCGCACCTTTCATATCAGGTATAACTTTTTTTGTTGTTTCTTTTTAAGCCTACTGTTATGTAAAAGGGGATCCTTGAACTTTCAATTTACTCTGATTTAACTCATCACCCACTTTACTCTTATTAACTTTTTCCTTTTGCTCTCTTGCTCTAATCCTGATTAGAATAGAAACTTTAGTAAAAATAGAAAAATCTCTAGGCAAAAGATGGTACCTGTTTTTATTTTTGTTATACATAGAAGTTTTGGAAAAACATTAATATATTATTTGTGCTTATTGTGTGCAGTATTAGTTTTTGCTGTCTAAGAAAAGTGAGCATTTAGCCCTGGTTGGTAAAGAAACTAAACCTTTCATGTGCCGTTGACTCATAATTTGAAATGTGAAAGAAGAAACTTTTTCAACTTCAAAAAAGAGGTCGTGTTAGAATATATATTAAACTTCTGATAAATAAAATTTAGTTTGGGGGAGGTTATATTTAAATTACTTACCAGGATTTCAGTGTAACAAATAGAGATGAAAATATAATGTTCTCAGTTGCTAAGTAGAAAAAAGCTTTTTCCACAATAATACTGACTGTTAAAATATATTTAAAAGAATAATTTGTCTTAGAGCTATTGCTGAGAGTGTTGGAAATATCTATTATTTTAGTAGAAAAAGTACATACAAACTTGTTTTTAGTTTAAAGCAGTGTATTGGATCAGCAGATAAATGCATTGCATTCTAATTATTTTGTCTGTTTGTAGAAGTAAATTGCTAAGCAATTGAAGCATTTTATAGCAAAAACCCAGTTTTTCCTGGTTCAATGAGAAAGGATTAGCTGAGATATTCCACCTATTTTAATTTCGATTAAAACTGTTTCAAAACATGTTTTAAAATTGTCAAAGAGAGAAAATGTTTTTAAGTACATAGCGTATATAGAGTATAATTTTCATGTTAAGAATTGATATTATATTTCCATAAAAATAATAAACTTTAAGCAAACTGTTCTGCTTTTAAAATCATATTTTATTGTAATAAAAATATATAAACAATGAGAAAATACTGTAGAACTTACAAATTCTACCTTTTTTTAATTCTACAAAGAATTGTGGGAAATAACAAATACCTAATATACTGATAACATTCAAGGAAAACATTTTATTAAGTTTATTGTTTATTGTTCACCAATTATTTAAAAAATAGCTCTTGTTCCTTTATGCTGCCTCAGCTAATGGAACATCAACTTTCACAGGCTTAATTAACATTTTTAAACCTGTTTTCATGTTTCAAGATCCTTTAGTTGAAAAACATTATTTTAAATGTTATTTTTAGGAGCCATTAATCTCTACACTCTTAATTATCTTATTAAGCTCCATGCCAAATCCAAATCTCTTTTCAGCTTTCACTAGTTCATTGTACAAAACCTAGTCTCTTCTTTAACAGCCATGCCTCCTTTCACTTTCAAAACTATTACTGTGAAAACAACACCAACCAAAATGAACGCATACATGCAAACTATGAAACCACATTATATGTCATATGAGTAGCCTTGGGTGGGGCTCCACGAGTCTTCCAAGCCTTTAAAAATACTTTAAAAGGTTTTGCCCATTTTGATACTGTGTTTTCTTCTCGGTCGTCTACCTTCATTCCCACCATCCACCCAGATGCTCCTCCTAGACAGCAGTTGTCTGATATTTCTCCTTTTGTGGTTGTTTTAGGGAAAAACTTAAAATGGATATGAGAAGTGAAGAAAGTGATCATAGGAGCAAGTCATCTCAGGTAAAAATAAAAAGCAAAAGAGCAATAATATTTAATATTTGTTAAGAAAAAATAATATTGACTGTGTTTAGTTATAAGCATTTGTTTCATACTCTATTGATCTAGCTGTTGGATTTGCCACTGATGGTTTGAAGGTTTATAATATTACTTACCTTTGTGAAAAATTTTTGTCTGAGTTTGTGATCGGTGTACAGTTCGAGTCCCTTTGAATATAGATCCATTCATACAACATAGGTGAAATATGGTTGAATAGAGAGTAGTTTAGGAAAAAGACCAAAAATGTAATTTTTTATTTGTCATATATAAAAGGAAATGAAATCTGGGGGGAGGTAATGAAGTTATGCCTTTTTTTAATGCTTTCGTAAGAGAATGAAACAAAAATATAAAACCCTCATAGGTAGGATGAAACCCAAAACAAATTTTTCTTTTTATTTGATGTTGAAATTTATGAATATATGTTAAAATATTTTAATACATTTGAATGCAGGATTGTGGATTTTTCCTATAGTTTTTAATAAGCATGGGGATAGTTAGAAAATAAATAATAGTAAAAAATTATGTGGACCACATTATCTATATATAGTCTATAAAACACATTTTATTGGCTTCAATACACACAAAAACACTAATTAATTTTTACGTAGTATTTTTCCACAATGAAGATATAATTAAAAATGCTAAATATTTTGGATATGACTGAAATGATTAATAATATACAACTTATAATTTTGTTACTGTTGAGCTTAGGATCTTAAAAAATGTGTACATGCCTGGATTTATGTTTACTCTTTGTGCGGTTGCTTATTGTCTGGTGGTTTAAAGTATTTTTAAATAACAACTTATTTTTGCTCAACCTGTTGACTAGATGAGAGTTGTATGCAGCCATATATTATGTTTTAAGTACATTTGAAAAAAAAAAAATTAAGTATATGTGTTTCAGAGACAAGATACCCTCTTTTATGCAGATCTGGAGTATAAATGTTAAGCGCGCAGTAGTAGTAATAATGCTATCAATTAATTTTTGTTTTTTGACATTTATCCATAATTGTTCATTGGAGTATTATCCCAACTACAGACACATATGTATATTTAAGAATTTAAATAACTTCCTGTGTTCTCTGCCTAATCAACAAAATCTTACTTGTTTTATGAGAAAGTTATAATATTACCAATTCCTTGAAACCACTAACTGAGGTTTTATAAGAGTTAAAACAAGCAGTCTAACTCTTACACAGTTAGCTTAATAGTTAATTTGGTCTTAATTATAGGCTCATAATACTACATTTATGTCTCACAATTACATAATTGATACATGCATGTATAGATTCTTTATTTTCTTTTAAAATTTGTTATTGATTAGAATAGTCTTTTTCCAAAATATTCATTCTTAAAACAAAAGGAGTCTGTGAAAATGCTTTCACTATACTATTTTGAAAATTCTCATGTATTTAGTTTAGAATATTTATGAAGGCCTTTAACTGGGAATATGCATACTTAGACATTTCAGCATATCAATATTGATGCTAAAGGATTGATGTTATTTCAGCCTCCTAATTTCATCAGATATTTACAAGAAATTCTGCATTATTAGGGAGCCCATGAGAGACGTTGCCCATTGGCATAAACCCGTAGATCCGATCTTGTGGTGAAGTGGACCGCACAAGCTCGCTTCTATGGGTCTGTGTCAGTGTGGTAATCTGACAAAATGCTATACACAATGCTGTTAAGTAGTATTTCAAACTCCTGTTAAACTCTAGTTGGTTACTTTCGAGGTGATTATATATACCTTTGGTTTTCGTGTATATATTTCATGTATATATTATCCTGTCTTACAAGGCAGGCTTCAATTGTTGAACACTTAGAAGGGGTCATCGAACAGCCATTAAAGTTTAAGTCCAAGCATAGTAAGTGACTTAAGAAGCTTGAATTTTTTATAGCAAAGGTTGAACCAAGATCTGAATAGATCCTATTCAGAAACTTCTGTTCACATTCCAGCAGTTAATGCACTTCAACAATATCAGTAAGAAAATTAAAGGCTATAACTGGATTTATGTGTTACTTTTGAGCTTGTTTCTCTTGAAAAATAAAGCTAAATGCTATTGACTTTTAATATTATTGCTAGTAGAACTATGCCATGAAAGATGTCAGAGGACATTTTATATGACCTATGCCAGAAACCCAAAATAGGAGGGTAGTCCTAGTAGGCACATATTAAATTTATCGGTAAAGTGTTAGAATATTATCTACATCCTTGCCAAGTCCTTAGGTGTATGGCCGCCGCCATATTTGGAGGAGCTGACTGAAGATATGATAAGGAGTTTGAAGCAACATTGGAAGCTGTGTGCATCCGGGTTGAGGTAGTAGGTTGTATGGTTTAGAGTTACACCGTGGGAGTTAACTGTACAACCTTCTAGCTTTCCTTGGAGCACACTTGAGCCATCGAGGAATTCTTCATCATTTTAATCTGATCAAGCCTATCTCTGTGCAAGAAGGTAATGTGTCATGAGTATTGCGGATAATAAAATTATTCTTTATCCCTAAATATTGTATTATTCTATTTGTATCTGCTTATGAACTCTGGAAAGATGGTATTCTGATAGGCTATTACGCTAGATCGAACATTTTAAAGAACTGACGAGTAATGACTTAAACTGCACTAGTATTGCAGCTCTCATCATCCATAGATACTCCGAATTGGGCACTTAATTTTGCAAACTGATCATTGATCTATTTTTATTGGCTACTTAGACCCTACAGGTAAAAAACTTGCTCAGTGCCTTTATCTGAGTCTTTCTTATGACACATCACTTTCTCTCTTATGTTATTGCTATCTGTGTGCTTGTTTATTTTTTCCATTCTAGACTGTAAGCCCCTTGAGGGCAAAGTCTGTGCTTTATGTTTCATTGTATCCCCTGCAATGCCTTACACATAATAAGAACTATTTATTTATTGGATGAATGAATGGTGTAGGAGAACTCACTCTGTAATAAGTTTCTGTTGAATATTTGAATGAAGTACAACAGTGGTCATAAATCTGAGTTTTGTTTATTTGTCCTAAAATATACCTAAATTTAATTCAGACTGCTATGCATCAGTAATATACTTGACTTGTTTTTTAACTGTGCTGAGTATGTCTGCTCTTTCTAGACATACAGTTTAATTTAGGACTGCTTTTTCTCTAGAATAAAAAGAATAGACCGAGTTCATTTGATTAAGTTTATTACAATTTATAATCCTAAATTTCAATTATGTTATTTTTTTCAGCTTTTTAAAATTCCTTGATTTCCAAATGAATGGTTTTCCTTTCAGCATCAGTTTTATGAATCAGCTTTTTGCATTCTGTAGATTTTCCTTATTTTCTATCCTTAATTTTGTATATCTGTTGAATAAAACAGAAACAACTAAACCAGAAACTTATTAAGAAATTAATAAGTATGTAAAGTATAACTTGAGGATTACATTTTCATTTGAAGGAAAGATACCTACAATATTCTCTCTATACAAAGCAAACTGGTCTCTTTGGAGTCTAGTAGTTTTGTGCCAACTTTAGTAGCAGTGAGTGGTGACATTTATAGAGATGCTAGTTTATCTAGACCCTTTTTTACTCACAGAATTAAATAGTTCCAGATATTATAACTTATTTAAACTCCAAGCATGAAACACTGACTACATAAGAAAGGATTTTGAGATACAAATGTGGGTTACAACTATACATCCTGGCTCTGTGATGTCGAGCTTTCTATACAACGGTGGTATCCAGATGTCTCAGAATCTAGAATTTACCCATAATGGTGATGAAGAAGGAACTTTTGCATCACCAATAGGAAGAACACTTGAGCCTTAGAAGTCTTGAATACTGGTGATTTCAAGAAAAATTATTTTACTGGTGTGCAGAAGCTAAAAATGAGTAGTCTCTAAGAAGGAAAAGTCTTTTCAAGGACTAATTGAAAGAGAATGAACAAGGTGCAGGAGACATAACCAAAAGAGTGGGAGAGAGAGGGTGGAAGAGACCATTGAGTGGTAAAAAATTGCATCCTTGTAAATAGTTTGGCCCTCAAGAACTAGCTCCCCTTGTGTGTGCATGTGTGTATGCAGAGTGCCTCCCAATACTCTGTGTACAGACTTGGAGACCAAGTCATGTACACATCGATGAGCCAAATAGAATACTATTGCCAATAAATGCCTATTTCCATGCTGTGCAATAGAGTGAGGTATATTACAGAAGTCAGCTATGATGTACAATTTAAAGATAATCTTATAAAAATACTATGACAGCTGCATAAAATTGTGGTCTCTTATCTACCTTATCTAAAGTGAACTGGCATTCTAAAAGAATAGCTGAAAGTGAGAAAGATGTCGCTATGATCCATTGTATTAGCCTTGTAGAAATCCCATGATAATTTCAAAGGGCAGAGGATATAATTAGCATCATTGAAGAAAACAAAGACCTTCTTTGTAAGGGTGGGAACACTACATAGGAGAATTATGCTTTCACTAGCAATTAATAGTAAATTTTCCTCCTCCAGCCATGGGGTTATTTAAGTTCTTATATTTCTGTGGAAAAAAAAATGGCAAATGACACATATGCAAACGGACAAGGTTATTTTTAAAGAAACTAGGATTCAGGACCACTGCTGGTGTCTAAACCTAGAAATAGTTAAGTTATGTCTAAGAAACCATGGGGAAGCATTGTACATTTAGAAAGTCAGCATTCAACTGGGGAACAACTATGCAGATTGAATAATTTCTTTAAGAATTTTAAGTGGTCAACTTTTACTCTATTCCAAGATTTCCACACTTGGTCACAATGGTAGTGTGAAAATTCAGGGAATAAATATCAGCAAATCTTACTTTACCTAACTAATATCTCTTTTGATGTTTTGGGACACTAAATTAGATAGATAGATAGAGAGATCGATCAATCAATCGAAAGAATATATCTTTAGGTTCATAATGGCTGATTGACCTTAAATGCTTTGTGTAATGAGTCAGGAAGGAGTAATATTAGAAAAGAAGAAAGGGAAGAGGGAGAAAGGAAGAGGAGAAAAAAGGAAAGGAAAGGAAAGGAAAACCAGCTGCAAAGTAACTGACTAGCCCTTACCAAAAAAATGTCTAATTTAGTTCATAATATTAGCTCATAATGTTATGAACTAAATTGGCCAAAGTTAACTATGAGAGAATCAGATAAATCACTTGGCATTTGGACTGAGTCTTCTTGAAAATGATCCAACAGTACGTGAACTATGTTATTAAAATAAATGAGTCACTTTCTGTAAATAATCATTTTGTTTCTTTTATTCCCTATTATCAAACGCTGACTCATAGGCCTAGGTGATTCCCCAAGATTCCCCAAATGATGTGATACAGAATTCTGCCACCCTGAGCATTATTTCAACCCAGTGTCTAGTTTCTATTCTCAGAATATAGGAATAGTGCTTGAGGTCACTGATCTTGACTATACCCACACCAGCCCCCTAAAAGACCCGTAGGGAACACCCATGAAAATCATTAGCTGAAGTTTCTGACATAAATGAAAGGGCATTTATCTCTCACTTGCTTACCAGTTCCTACCAAATACTATGACTTCCAAGCAGACTTTCTTCCACTTGACATCCTGTTCTTCAAGATCCATGTATATCACAGTTTCATCCATGAAGCGTTTACCTTCTGTAAAAGCACATTTCCCAGTTCTGAATCCTTGCAGCTTTTATTCCCCCAGGATTTTTTTCTAACTTCCATTAGTAAAGTCCAAGTGTCCCAAGGGACTGTGACTAACCTTTATACTTCATGCATTGTACATATAATTTTTTAAAAACTTGTTGGATTGAGTCAAACTTTAGATCATTTATGGGCACTTAAATTTATATACATCTTAAACTGTTTGAGCAGTAAGTCCTGCATTAATTCAAGATATTCCTAGACTCTCCATAATATATCAGAATGGGGCAAGGAGTTTTTTATTTATTTGGGGATTTTTGTTTGTTTGTTAACCACTGACTTGATAACAGGCAAGTCTTAGTTAAGCCTGTGATATGCCATTAAAGTTATTCATAAGACTAACTAATCTCTATTATTTATAATAAATCTAAGCCCTTTGAATACAGAAATATGTCTTTTCCAAACTTACAACTCCTGCTGTAGAGCTCAGCTTATAGGATGGATTGAAGAATTCATTGATGAATAAACAATTTTTAATGTAATAAAAACATGATATAGTGGATCAATTCTGTATTGAAGTGGGCATCTTCA